>NC_041357.1:29526198-29638698 GCF_900634415.1 Cottoperca gobio
CGCTCCGTGTTTCTGTGTCTCCGGGCGGATGTTTCCTCCAGCCTGTTGGCAGCGCTGCCAGGCTCAGAGCCTCCAGTGCACGGAGAGATGGAGGAGTGAGATCAGTCCAGACACACAGGTAGCTGCACACAGAAACACAAACAGCAAAGGGGGCTCTCAGAATACTAAAGGATGTGAGGAGGGTCTCTCATAAACTACACAATACATTAGAAGAGATGTATAATTGAATATGACATTGTATCACATTGTTGAATTCTTTATTTACTACTACTGATAAACCACAGTAAAAGTCTTATTGCACTTTCATGAAGCTGAAACTTATGAATAAATACATTTAGAGCACATTCTTCTTCTTGTCCTGTAACTTTCACATGCATTTCAAATCAATTTGAACATTCTGTGGAAAGTTACACCCCTAATATCACAATGTCACGGGAACACACTTAGTGGATGTTGGGGCTCCATGCATGCAGCTGGTGGGTTTGAGGGTCCATGTCCATATTCTCATGGGGTTCTTACTGTCAGTAAGGTAGGGGGGCTGGGGAGCTTTATTTTGGGTCAGGGGGACATGCAGGAATACACAGATTTATTAAAAGAAATATGTTTTTCTTATTTGTATGTTTGAGCTTCACTGTACACCACAGCTTGTAACAAAGTAAAGCTCCCGTTTCACTTTCACTGAGAATGTGCAGCAGTTAAACTTCTAAGGTGGAAAATAATCTATAATAATAATAGGCATTATTTAGTATTATTTAGTATTACTTAGTAATATTTAGTATTACTGAGTATTACTTAGTATTACTTAGTAATATTTAGTATTACTTAGTATTACTTAGTATTACTTAGTATTATTTTGTATTACTTAGTATTATTTAGTATTACTTAGTAATATTTAGTATTACTTAGTATTACTTAGTAATATTTAGTATTACTTAGTAATATTTGGTATTATTTAGTATTACTTAGTATTATTTTGTATTACTTAGTATTATTTAGTATTACTTAGTAATATTTAGTATTACTTAGTAATATTTAGTATTACTTAGTAATATTTGGTATTATTTAGTATTACTTAGTATTATTTTGTATTACTTAGTATTATTTAGTATTACTTAGTATTATTTAATATTACTTAGTAATATTTAGTATTACTTAGTATTACTTAGTATTACTTAGTATTATTTAGTATTACTTAGTAATATTTGGTATTATTTAGTATTACTTAGTAATATTTAGTATTACTTAGTAATATTTAGTATTACTTAGTATTACTCAGTATTATTTAGTATTACTTAGTAATATTTAGTATTACTTAGTATTACTCAGTATTATTTAGTATTACTTAGTAATATTTAGTATTACTTAGTAATATTTGGAATTATGTAGTATTACTTAGTAATATTTGGTATTATTTAGTATTACTTAGTATAACTTAGTATTACTTAGTATAACTTAGTAATATTTGGTAATATTTAGTATTACTTAGTAATATTTAGTATTATTTAGTATTACTTAGTAATATTTGGTATTATTTAGTATTACTTAGTAATATTTGGTATTATTTAGTATTACTTAGTAATATTTGGTATTATTTAGTATTACTTAGTAATATTTAGTATTATTTAGTATTACTTAGTATTATTTAGTAATACTTAGTAATATTTAGTATTATTTAGTATTACTTAGCAATATTTAGTATTATTTAGTATTACTTAGTAATATTTAGTATTATTTAGTATTACTTAGTAATATTTGGAATTATTTAGTATTACTTAGTAATATTTAGTATTACTTAGTATTACTTAGTATAACGTAATATTACTTAGTAATATTTAGTATTATTTGGTAATATTTAGTATAACTTAGTATTATTTAGTATTTATTAGTATTACTTAGTATTATTTAGTATTACTTAGTATTACTTAGTATTATTTAGTATTACTTAGTATAACTTAGTATTATTTAGTATTACTTCATATAACTTAGTATTATTTAGTATTACTTAGTATTATTTAGTATTACTTAGTATTACTTAGTATTATTTAGTATTACTTAGTATTACTTAGTATTGTTTGGTATTACTTCGTATAACTTAGTATTATTTAGTATTACTTAGTAATATTTGGTATTATTTAGTATTACTTAGTAATATTTAGTATTATTTAGTATTACTTAGTATTATTTAGTAATACTTAGTAATATTTAGTATTATTTAGTATTACTTAGCAATATTTAGTATTATTTAGTATTACTTAGTAATATTTAGTATTATTTAGTATTACTTAGTAATATTTGGAATTATTTAGTATTACTTAGTAATATTTAGTATTACTTAGTATTACTTAGTATAACGTAATATTACTTAGTAATATTTAGTATTATTTGGTAATATTTAGTATAACTTAGTATTATTTAGTATTTATTAGTATTACTTAGTATTATTTAGTATTACTTAGTATTACTTAGTATTATTTAGTATTACTTAGTATAACTTAGTATTATTTAGTATTACTTCATATAACTTAGTATTATTTAGTATTACTTAGTATTATTTAGTATTACTTAGTATTACTTAGTATTATTTAGTATTACTTAGTATTACTTAGTATTGTTTGGTATTACTTCGTATAACTTAGTATTGTTTGGTATTACTTAGTATAACTTAGTATTATTTAGTATTACTTAGTAATATTTAGTATAACTTCGTATTACTTCGTAACATTAAGTATTATTTAGTAATATTTAGTATAACTTCGTATTACTTCGTAACATTAAGTATTATTTAGTAATATTTAGTATTACTTAGTATTACTTAATATTATTTAGTATTACTTAGTATTATTTTAGGTATTTAGTATTACTTAGTATTACTTAGTAATATTTTGTATTATTTAGTGTTACTTAATATTACTTCGTATTATTTAGTATTATTTTAGGTATTAAAACATGTCTGGAGCATCTTTAGGCTCCAACACTGACAAACATTTGATCTCTTGTCACTCTTTTATATTAGCAAAGAGCAAGACATCCAGCAGCCTGCTGACAATCATCTGCAACTCAAGACTTTATCAGCTGTTCAGCTATCAGCTTATTAAAGAGGAACTTAACACCTCCTGAAAATCTCAGCCAACAAAAGCTGATTACAGATCATTTAGTTTAAGTTATTTAGACTTTAGTTACTTGCAAATGTTGAATATATTGGATTCAATAAGGGATTGGATATTGGGTTCGGATTTAATTACATCAAACTCCAACTGGAGAGAAGAAGATGTTATTTGAATATGTATGTGTGTTTATCTGCATTAGCCCCATAATGGACTGACAGGTCATGGAGGTTGTTTCTGTTTTCTCTGAACAATGTGCACTTTGACAGTCTGGAGTCAATAAAATGGTGCACTGTGATTTGCTGCCAACCTTTGATTGTCTTTTTGTCTAATATAATTTCCTGTGCTGGGCATCTGTTCCCCCACGGCCACAGCAGCAAATACAATCAGCAGCTCTAAGTACTTTATTTAAGGTACCATATATTCACTTGTGGCAATTCTGCACCTCCCACACAAGGACATTAGTTTCCTTTCAAGAGAGGCTTTTGTGATGATCAGGACTATTACATCACACAATTTTCTAACTTTAAAAGGAAGGAAAGTGCTTATCTGATTGGTCGTGACTGAAGCCAGACGCACAGATAATGTATTTCTCTAAATTCAACCTAATTTTCCAGCTGCGCTGTTTGCCTCTGGCCTGAAAATTACCAAAACTCAGTCGCCACACCCTGTGCACTCACATCCTGCACCACTGATGCATAGAAACAGAGCCCACGGTGAGATACTGAGGAAACGCATTACTCTTTTTTATCATCTGTTTTATGACAGCAGCCTTTCTTCACAGTTAAACTGCTAAAACAGGGTCATGTGTTCTTACTTTCCTCCTTCATTCCTTCCTTTTTATTTCCATTACTCCCTAAAACGTTGCCCCTTTCACTTCCTCTATCCTCCTAATGCTCCTCTCTAAGTCTGCTCCCCTCCTTCTTTCTTTTACTACTTTTTATTCTTCCTTTCCTTCCGTCCCTCCTCCCTTCATGCTTCCAGTCTGGTTCAGTGAGGTCATGAAGGGATCCGTGTCCCTTGGCCTCCGTGAGGCAGTGTCCAGTTGGTGTAATTATGATGGATGGAGTAATTTCCAGAGGCGCCTTTCGCCAAGAGGGTTGAACCCACCATGCTTTCTCTCAGCTTTAATGACTTTTTAATAGAGCTCACTCCCAAACCTACATCACACAGTGCCAGTGAGAGTCACAGGTGAATCACTGCTGTTAAAGCAGGACATCGGTTGGCTCTTTAAAAGCAAAGGCCCCCTCAGGTAACAGCAGCTCTCTGTAGATGTGTGTTGGGCTCCCCTTTACTGAGTCCACCTCGGCTTTGGAACCACCTGCCTGAGGAGTTTAGGTTGACAAATCCATTAGAGGACATTTTAAAATGAAAATAGAAGCAGTGTTTCCTATTTCTACGTCAGCAACTGCAACTTCAGTCATTATTGCATATTGACAATGTTCAGGTCCTGAGTGTGCGTGAAGCACTAATGAGCAGGTGGCACCTTGTATGGCGTATGTTTGTGAATGGGTGAATGCTGACATGTGTTGTAAAGTGCATTGAGTGTTCGCAAAGATTGGATGCAGTCCAGTTAGCATTTACCTCCGGGTCTGAAAAGTGAAACCAATGCAAAGGTGGATTAAGTCTGCATTCTCTCTAATATTGTATGGAAGTCTATGAGGAAACTTCCCACATGATTTATTACCTCAGGAAACATTTTCCTGATGAGTTTCTGTTCACAGTCACTAGTTTCAAGTCTTCCTCAATACAGCATGATGTTTATTTTGTAAATTATGGATCGTATTTAGAATAAATAGACAATAAAGCAGCGTAAGCTTTAGAGGCAGGGCTAACTTGTGATTGACAAATTGCGACCACGGTGTTGTCCACTCAGGATGCTCTCCGTGTCACCGTTGTTTTCAGTTCATGAAAATTAATTGATTTCCCTTGCTCCACCCTCTCGTATCACTTCTGGGTCCAAATAAATTGCGATTGAGAAATAAATCAAGTGAGAAGTCACAGAAGAAGTCATAGTCATTTTCTCATCGACTTCTATACAATATGACTTATTTTTGCAACCAGTGGAGTCGGCCCCTGCTGGATATTAGAGATAATTCAGGTTGCTGCTAGAATTTAGTGGAAGCTAGCAGTGGTGAAGGTGCAAATTGCACTCTTCCATTTCCAAACATTTCGGAGAACTAAGGTGGCCTTCAGGTAACAAAGAAACGTAATCTAACGTCTATCTAGAGCCAGTGTTTGGTTTGTCCGCCTGAGCTACTGGAGAAATATGGTGGTGCAACATGGAAGACCCGCTACCTATTTATATATGAAGGGCTCATTAAGGTAACAAAAACGCAATCATGACTTTACACCAATGCAAACATAATAATGAATATTATATTCCATTTCTGCCAATAAATCCGACACACTGGTCATTTAAATGTCATTTCTTTAGCTTGAAGACTTCTATTCAGTAAATCATTTTCACTGATGATATTTGGGTTTCAGTGTGTTCTGTCAAAGGCTGCCCTGTGGTGTTCGGGCCGGAGGCACTGCAGCTGCCTCTGGACCTGCCTGCCCACCTCGCAACCAAATCCCCAAACCCCCTCCCCAACATGTCTCTCTGAATCACATAAAGAAAAAAAGGACTAGTGTTACCTTCAGACATATTCACGTGATAATATTAGTCCTGTTTGAATCGGCATTTCTCTTGTTCAGGGTCGTATTTTTGATCTGCAAGTTTTATTCTGACTGGAGAATATAACATTATAGAATATAATATAGCATATAAAATAGAATAGAAATAAAAGTTTTGTTTGCATTTTGGGTGCAAATTCAGGAGACTTACCTCGCTACACATCAAGGTTGTTATATTAACATACATATTTATAATATTTAATATTACATAGTATAATATTTGTAATTAAGTTTTAGTTTTAGGATGTTACACAGAGCTGTGACATCATATATGGAAGACAATGTCAGTAAACTCGAGCTCATCCCAAACGAAAGCACCGCACAAAACACAGACGTTGGGATTATTTGTTGTATTAATATATTACACACAAAGAAGTACACTCAGATCTTGATGTGATTTACTGTACATGGAGGTGGACAGAGTACAAGAACATGGCACTAAAGTGAGGCCCTGTTACTTTAAAGACATTTTATTCAAGTCAAAGTGAAAGTTTGGGTGTGAAAATGTAATTTTGCAGTTTGCAGCCGCTGACGCTCGTCCAGTAAACGTACACGTGTATCTCTTGTGGCGCGAAGCTGAGTGTGTGTCTGGAGAAACTTCTGCTGCAGCTGCTGATGCATCATCTTTCTTTTGTTCCTTTCTCTCACAGTTTTTCAGGACTTTTCTTTTCACTGTGTAAGGGAAGCAACTTGAAATGTAGCAAAGTGCAATACTTGTTAAAACAAAGTACTAAAGTAAAACTAAAATGACAGAGTTAAAAATAATAATAATACTTGTCAGGTACAAGTACAAAAAATAACAACTTTGTCACAGTAAAAAGGGTAAATGTCCGTCACTGTACAATAACAGCCTTCAAGCAACAAAAAACAAGAAGATGATGAAAAAGAAAGATAAATTCACATCTGTGATTTGCCTTGTGCACAGCATATAGTGTATTTATTATAAGATATCAGAAAGTTCAATCTCAAATTTTGTCAGCCCACATCGACTGCCTTTCGGACTTAAAACTTTGAAGCTTATTTTTTAATGTCAAAGCTTTTTGTCAGGTTTGTTTATTCTCATGGTTACATGAGAATAAACAAACCTGACAAAAAGCATTTGGAGAGTTTTAACGTCTGTTTCCTGTGTTTGTGACAACTTCTCCAGCTGGTGTGTGTGTCTTCTTCTGCTTCTTCTTCTTCTTCTACTTCTTCTTCTTCTTTCTACTTCCTCTTCTTCTTCTTCTTCTTCTTCTTCTTCTTCTTCTTCTATCTCTGCTGCTTCCTTTCTTCTTCTTTTTCTTCTTCTCTTCTTCTACTGCTCTTCTTCTTCTTCTCCTTCTTCTACTGATTCTTCTTCTTATTCTTCTTCTACTTCTACTGCTTCTTCTTCTTCTTCTACTTCTTCTTCTTCTTCTACTTCCTCTTCTTCTTCTTCTTCTTCTTCTTCTTCTTCTTCTGCTGCTTCTCCTTCTTCTGCTTCTTTTCTTCTTCTTTTTCTTCTTCTACTGCTTCTTCTTCTACTTCTCCTTCTTCTACTGCTTCTTCTTCTTCTTCTTCTTCTACTGCTTCTTCTTCTTCATCTTCTCTACTGCTTTTTCTCTTATTATTCTCCTTCTTCTATGGCTACTTCTTCTTCTTCTCCTTCTCCTTTTTCTTCTTCTTCTTCTTCTTCTTCTGCTTCTTCTTCTTCTTCTACTTCTTCTTCTTCTACTTCCTCTTCTTCTTCTTCTTCTTCTTCTTCTTCTTCTTCTTCTTCTTCTGCTGCTTCTCCTTCTTCTGCTTCTTCTTCTTCTTCTACTGCTTCTTCTTCTTCTACTTCTCCTTCTTCTACTGCTTCTTCTTCTTCTTCTTCTTCTTCTTCTACTGCTTCTTCTTCTTCTTCTTCTACTACTTCTACTGCTTCTTCTTCGTCTTCTACTTCTTCTACTTCTTCTTCTACTTCCTCTTCTTCTGCTTCTTCTTCTTCTTCTTCCTCTTCTTCTTCTTCTTCTTGTTCTTCTGCTGCTTCTCCGTTCTTCTTCTTCTTCTTCTTCTTCTTCTTCTACTTCTCCTTCTTCTACTGCTTCTTATTCTCTTCTACTCGCTTCTTCTTCTTCTACTTCCTCTTCTCTTCTTATTGTCTTCTTCTACTGCTTCTTCGTCTTCTTCTGCTTCTTCTTCTACGGCTACTTCTTCTTCTTCTTCTTCTTCTTCTTCCTTCTTCGCCTTCTCCTTCTCCTTCTTCTTCTCTTCTTCTTCTGCTCTCTTCTTCTTCTCTTCTACTGCTTCTTCTTCTTCTTCTACTTCTAGCTGCTTCTTCTTCTTCTCCGCTTCTTCGACTTCTTCGTCTCTTCCTCTTCTTCTTCTTCTTCTTCTTCTTCTTCTTGCTGCTTCTCCTTCTTCTTCTTCTTCTTCTACTTCTCCTTCTTCTAATCTTTCCTTCTTCTTCTTCTAACTGGCTTCTTCTTCTTCTTCTTCTCTACTTCCTCTTCTTCTTCTTCTTATTTGTCTTCTTCTATTTCTTCTTCTCTTCTACTTCTTCTATTTCTTCTTCTTCTTTGTCTTCTTCTTCTACTGCTTCTTCTTCTTCTACTGCTTCTTCTTCTTCTACTTCTTCTGCTTCTTCTTCTTCTTCTTCTTCTTCTCCTTCTCCTTCTCTTCTTCTTCTCCTTCTACTTCTTCTTCTTCTTCTTCTGATTCTTCTTCTTCTTCTACTTCTCTTCTTCTGCTTCTTCTTCTTCTTCTTCTTCTCTGATTCTTCTTCTTCTACTTCTTCTTCTTCTACTGCTTCTTCTTCTTCTTCTTCTACTGCTTTTTCTTCTTCTCCTTCTTTTCTTCTTCTTCTTCTTCTTCTGCTTCTTCTTCTACTTCTTCTTCTGCTTCTTCTTCTCCTTCTTTCTATCTTCTTCTAGCTTTTCTTCTTCTTCTTTCTTTCTCCTTCTTCTCTTCTTCTCCGGCTACTTCTACGGCTTCTTCTTCTTCTCTTCTCACTTCTTTCTTTTTCTATTATTGCTCTTCTTTTCTATCTTCTTCTTCTTACTTTATGCTTCTTACTTCTTCTATCTTCTTCTTCTTCTTCTCTTCTTCTTTTTTTCTTTTCTTCTTTCTTCTTCCTTCTTCTTCTTCTTCTTTCTTCTTCTACTGCTTCTTCTTCTCTTCTTCTTCTACTTCTTCTTCTTCTTCTTCTTTCTTCTTCTTCTTCTTCTTCTTCTTCTCCTTCTTCTTATTCTACTTCTTCTATTATTTTCTCTTCTTTGTCTTCTTCTTCTTCTGCTGCTTCTCCTTCTTCTTCTTCTTCTTCTTTCTTCTTCTTCTCTATCTAGTCTTACTTCTTCTTCTTCTTATACTTTTCTTCTTTATTCTTTTTCTTCTTCTACTGCTTCTATCCTTTTTCTTTTTCTTTCTTCTTCTTCTTCTTCTACTGCTTCTCTTCTCTTCTACTGCTACTTCTCCTTCTCCTTCTTCTTCTTCTAACTGCTTCTCTTATTCTACTGCTTCTTCTTCTTCTTCTTCTCTTCTTCTTCTTCTTCTTCTTCTTCTTCTACTGCTACTTCTCCTTCTTCGTCTTCTTCTTCTCTCTTTCTTCTACTGCTTCTTCTTCTACTGCTACTTCTTCTTCTTCTACTTCTTCTTCTTCTTCTACTGCTTCTTCTTATTCTACTGCTTCTTCTTCTTCTACTGCTTCTTCTTCTTCTTCTTCTTCTTCTACTTCTTCTTCTCTTCTTCTTCTTCTTCTTTCTACTGCTACTTCTCCTTCTCCTTCTTCGTCTTCTTCTTCTTCTTCTTCTACTGCTTCTTCTTCTTCTACTGCTTCTTCTTCTTCTTCTTCTACTTCTTCTCTTCTTCTTCTTCTTCTTCTACTGCTACTTCTCCTTCTTCGTCGTTCTTCTTCTCTTCTTCTTCTATACGCTTCTTCTTCTTCTACTGCTACTTCTTCTTCTCTTCTACTTCTTCTTCTTCTACTGCTTCTTCTCTCTCTTCTACTGCTTCTTCTTCTTCTTCTTCTTCTTCTACTTCTTCTTCTTCTTCTTCTTCTACTGCTACTTCTCCTTCTCCTTCTTCGTCTTCTTCTTCTTCTTCTACTGCTTCTTCTTCTTCTACTGCTTCTTCTTCTTCTACTTCTTCTTCTTCTTCTTCTTCTTCTTCTACTGCTACTTCTCCTTCTTCGTCTTCTTCTTCTTCTTCTTCTTCTACCGCTTCTTCTTCTTCTACTGCTACTTCTTCTTCTTCTACTTCTTCTTCTTCTTCTTCTTCTACTGCTTCTTTTTATTCTACTGCTTCTTCTTCTACTGCTTCTTCTTCTTCTTTTTCTTCTTCTTCTTCTTCTTCTTCTTCTTCTTCTTCTTCTACTGCTTACTACTGCAGCAGCTCCTTGTTCTTCCACTGTCTCCTGCTCTCTGATGGAACATTGTGATGTGAAAATGTCTCCCTTGTCTCTATATTTTCAGTGACTGCTCTTATTTTGGTGGCCTCGGTCTTGTCAGGCTGATCCATTATGTGTTAAATTGTGGATTGCTCAACGTTTGCAACACCAAGAGAATCGACGTTTGTCGGGTCAGCATATCTTCCTGACTGATGTCTGTGTTGTTTTTGAGTTGTGCACATGTCGGCTGAGGTCTTTAGACTCTGTGTACTACAGAGATGGAGATGGCTTGAGGTCGGACATACTTATGTATGATACACCAGAGAGTGAGTCAGTGAATAGATTCAAGGCCTCTTTCATCATCTCAAGTCTCGAGTGTGTGATCTTCTTGTCAACACTGAGTGAGATGACCTTGTGTTGCTTCAGCATCATCTTTTGACACCTGGCTGTTGATTGGCAGGTGAAGTTCTTCCTGAGCAGCAGCCAGAGCTTGTTTTCCCAAGAAAAGCTTATTCAACGCTTGAAATAAGGTTATTTAAACACAGGAGAACACGCTAGTCGATGAGTACGCCCTACAAGACGCAGGGTTAGTAAACAGCTCAATGCTGGTTTATTCTTTTTATATCTGTTACTTATTCAGTCTCTCTTTCAAACTCTCAAACCAGAGCAGCTGATTGTTGGAACAGTGGACACACTAACAAAGACGCTTTTGATGAGTTTGAATAAAGTGTGTTTGACGACGCTCAGCGATGTAAAGTCACTGTTTCTGTCAATGGAGTCTGGTGGCTTTGCGGAGAGCATTTTTACATGAATAAATTATAATATATGTCCAAATCACAGTTATTTACTACACATATACTTCAATGCGTGTCACATAGCATCGCGCTGGAAAGGGGATGAAAATGAACGCATGCCTGTCATGTTTCCATCCCCTTAACGTTCCCACTGAAACCAGATGTTAGTTCATTTCCTTCTTCTTTCTTTGCCTGCTCTTTGAGTAAGAGATGTAAAACACAATTTAAATAACATTAGGTCAAAATAAGTCAAATAAAACCTTCCAAAGATGATGTCACATTGAATAAAATATAATCGGCCTCATGAGTTGTGTTACTGTCTCACTGCAGTGGGTCCAGTTGTTGGTTCAGTGTCCTTCACTGTTTGCACCCTGTCAGTACTAATTCAGAGGCTTTGGGCAACGTGCTCGCGTGAGGTCTTCAGAGAGGGGAGCTGAGCAGCAGTGGATGTGAGGTGCATGTATGCTTGGTCTTTCCAAAATGTCCAGGATTAAAGAGAAATGGCTCATTTCTCAGGTCGATTAGCGGTCGAATCCTTATGTTCCTGGTAATATCATAACTGGCAGCTTATCTGACCGACACAAGTGCAGCAGAGCCTCTTCAGATGTTACATCGATCTAAGAACCAACAATTACTGCAAGATGAGGATTTAAATGGGATGCAAATCCCATTTCTTAATTTAGCTCTTTAAGCACCATGTTGTGTAGTGATGATCATTTTGCAATCACACATGTATTTGCATAATGTTTAGGTTCATGTGTAGACCTTGACAGGTCAGTTTCAGTGAGCGTTGTTATCTTGTGATGTTTCCACAGTTTAACCTACAACAGTGTTTGGATCTTTGTTTTCAGTCTGTCAATCAGAAGAAAATATTTTCTATGGTGATGCTAGTTGAGTATTGTATCGTCTCATATTCATAAAAAGGATTATTTCTAAGAGAGAGACAAGTAAACATTGTTTCTATTGCTTAGTCCCATTAGAATACGGCTTCACCTACACTTTTTGTATAAAGAAGAAATAGTTATATTCTCTATTCTTTCTCCACATTCTTTACACCATACTGTCCTCTAGGGCTGCACAATATATCATCTTCTATTTGCACAAGTTGACGTTGTGACTTCTGCGTACTCAGATGTTCCTTCCCGTTAGTGCGTTCTGCAACTGTCGGTCTACTTCAGTGGCTTTTCTGTCACCGTTCACACCATCCACTCCTCCGCATAAATATCTCATGAGTGTGCTTCTGTGTCGTCACGTCGCCCACGAACAAACCGCAAACGTTAGCTTGCGCGTAACTTACTGAGTTTAAGATTCTCTTCAAAACACAAAAAGCGGACGCAGACCTCACAGTGTTGGAGCAGCGCCGGGCGAAAGCTGCCGGTCAGCAAAAGCTCTCACCACCACAGTGCTGAGCTGTGGACTTGTGGTCTATAAAGAGGGTTAGGTGCAAACAAACAGTCCATTTAGTAGCATCTCACCTCCATTTAGGCCATCATTACGGCCCTCAAGGCCCTGGCTCAGCACTGAATTATGAATTAAGTTGTCAGGAGAGCCTCTGCTTGTGAGCTGAGGGGGTCATTCAAATTTAATTTGAAAAGGGATTCTGTTAAGAATGTATGCTCAGCAACCTCCTGTGGAACTTCTCACTCAGTGAAGAGGGGTAAGTACTGACAAGGGCAAATTAAATAAAGCTGTGTGTATGAGCATTGACTAGCTATAATAATGCATAGTGCATGATGAGATGAAAGCTACGAGACACTGACATCGTCAGAAACTGTGTCTGAAATCATTATCCCGGGCGGAGGGACTGCCTGGAGTTGATCTTTTTAGTAGCTTGGCTGTATTTGCCTGCAGATGTGTTGCACGAGGTGTTGCTTCACCTCGGAGCATTTAAAGTTCTGCTGAGTTGGTAAATAAATAAATTGCAATTGCATTTAAAATAAAATGCAACTGATAACATAAATTCTAATGAAGAGACGTCAGCCCTGAATTGAGTCTGAGGGAACTTCATTCTACGGTGCAGCATCACGAACAGGCTGCAAAATAATATATATATATATAAATAACCTCACATTGGGTGAACTGCACCAGCCTGGTGGAAGAGACACAACCTGAGAAGAAACATTCCCACTGAACTTACAGGAACGTGTTTCTATTTGACTTTGGCTTTTGAAAGTGCGTCTTATTTGGATTCTTTTTATGCGTTTAATAGCAGTGATTTAGTCAAATTGACAAGCATTCTTCTCACGTGTTGGGAGGATAAAAGAGCTAAAAGCACACACACACACACACACACACAACCACACACACACACACACACACACACACACACACACACACACACACACACACACACACACACACACACACAAATATAATAACATCTTTTATTGAAGGATGCTGGAAATGCTGTCAAAAACGTTTCCTTGCTTTAATATGATATTAAATTGAATAATCTTAGTTTTTTGACTGTTAGGTTGAACAAAACAAGACATTATGTAGCATCACGTTAAGAAACTGATTTGTTCATTGTGGATCTCATGCTTTCACAATGTGGCTCTGATAGTTTAAAACATTTACAAGAATGGTGATGAATGTGGTTTCAGGAGGTCGTTCAGTACGGCACAGAACGGAAAAAAGGCATGATCTCCAATGTTATTTTGTACTATTTTAATTCTGCTATTTTATATTATTGTAATTCTGCTATTTTATATTATTTGAATTCTGCTATTTTATATTATTTTAATTCTGCTATTTTATATTATTTTAATTCTGTTATTTTATACTATTTTAATTCTGCTATTTTATATTTTAATTCTGTTATTTTATATTATTTTAATTCTACTATTTTATATTATTTTAATTCTGCTATTTTATATTATTTTAATTCTGTTATTTTATATTATTTTAATTCTGTTATTTTATATTATTTTAATTCTGTTATTTTATATTATTTTAATTCTGCTATTTTATACTATTTTAATTCTGTTATTTATATTATTTTAATTCTGTTATTTTATATTATTTTAATTCTGTTATTTTATACTATTTTAATTCTGTTATTTTATATTATTTTAATTCTGCTATTTTATATTATTTTAATTCTGCTATTTTATACTATTTTAATTCTGTTATTTTATATTATTTTAATTCTGCTATTTTATACTATTTATAATGGTACTTCAGACTCATGTACATCAACACTGTGATTATTGTTCTGTAAATGTTCTTATTCTGTCTAATCTTGAACTAATTGTTATGTTTGCTGTGAAGCACTTTGGGCTGCAATTCTTGTATCAAAAGTGCTCTACAAATAAAGATTATTATTATTATTGTTATTATTGTTATTATTATTATTATTATTATTATTATTATTATTATTATTATTATTATTATAGACCAATAAATCAAGAAAGTTATCTGCAGATGAATCAATTAAGAAAGTAATCATTGTGTTAACTTAATGTTGTGTACTACGTCAGCGTGTGTCTTCGTATTAAAACACAAAATGTTGCATTTGGCTTTCAATCACAAAATCATGATGGATTGATTTACAGCCAGCGATTGATTCCTCTCAACTCTCCGCTGCATCATAAAAGGCCTCTTTAATGCCACCACCGCTTTTATTCAACACAAATCACACGTTACTCGTCGTGACTCTGGTGACCTCACTCGACCTTATCGACTCAGATGTGACACTAAAGGCGTAAACAAGCCGCAGAGATTACAGTGTGTGAGTTCTTCACGGATTCCTCACAGGAGAGAAACTGGAATGCAGCAATAGTTTAACGCAGTTACAGAATGTGTCTTCTCCAGCGGCTGCCACCATGTATGCAGTCTGCAACACAGTCCAACATCGTCCCTCAGGCCTTCCCATCAAATGCTTTTATCACTGCAGAAATGTTCAGCAGCACTTTGAGAGGAAGATTACAGACGACTCCTCCGTCTGGGGAGTTGTGTGCCGTGCTGTTTGTAGTTCGTTAACGATGACGGCGTCGTCTCACATGATCCTCGCTGCCACCTTTTCCTGTAACAACCTTCCGGACGACACTTTGACTTTCCTACCTTTCTGCCAGATGTTTCGTCCTGCTGCGGCAGCTGGTGCCCCTCCAATCCCAGGGGACGTCGGGGGGGAGCCGCTGCCAAAGCAGAGCCATTCAGGAATCCCTCAGGGACCATTGATCGTCATCAGAAAGGTCTTTGGAAGGGGACTCGCCCCTTCACGGGCTGCTGCCAACAAATTATCCTCACCAATCAGCCCCCGCTGCATATTTATAATTATCTAAAGGCCACTCATCTGATTCTGTTCATCTGATTCTGTGTTCTACACTTGCAGCTCTTTTGATCACGTTCAGATGTCTGAAGACAGATGTCTGAAGACGGGCCAGATCAAACACCGAGGTGTTTGATCTGGCCCGTCTTCACACATCATGACGTGTGGCAGTGAACTTGTTGCTGCCTTCCTTCTGCATGCGGGCGGTGACCTGGAGGTGCGATGACGCTTCAGTCCAACTGCTGGTTGGAGGTGAACCGCTAACCCCAGCAGGCAATCAGGTGGCCCGGGGAGGGGAGTCGAGGTCAGCGATGGGGTCGTCTGTCCTGACACGTTGCCATCTTACCGCGCAGTATGGATGTGACCTTAACCCCCCTGCTGTACATTCACACACTTCTTTTCCTCACCTCGCCTCCAACCCCAACACCCTCCTCCATTTGTCATCTGTCCATCCTCTCCCTCCCTCCCCCCACCCAACCCACTCCACACTCTGTTTTGGAGTGACAGCTCCCAGGGAACAGGGGGAAGGATGTAAAGGAGGTGGCAGATCCAGACAGTCAGAGGAGGGGAGGAGGACTCACAGTTCTGTGTGTGTGTGTGTGTGTGTGTGTGTGTGTGTGTGTGCGTGTGTGTGCGTGTGCGTGTGTGTGCACGTGCGTGTGCGTGTGTGTGTGTGTGTGTGTGTGCGTGTGCGTGTGCGTGTGTGTGTGCGTGTGTGTGTGTGTGTGTGTGTGTGTGTGTCTGTGTGTGTGTCTGTGTGTGTGTGTGTGTGTGTGTGTGTGTGTGCGTGTGTGTGTGTGTGTTGTAGGGGGTGAAGGAGAGGAGGGTTGGATGAGTTTTTGGGGAAAGGAGAAGTAAATAAAAAAGTCACAATATTGCATTTTATACACTCAACCATCCCATAAACTAAATATTAACAACTATACATGTTGTCACACATACAGAGCCTGGGCATCGCCATAGAGAGAAGAAATAAATAAATTGAGGCCATGTTTTATTCATTGCACACAAGATTTGTTTTGTGGACTCAATTGAATAAAATCCCACATGTTGGTTAATGTGTGCACGTGATACGTGCGCACACAGAGCAGCCTTTCTCCTGGAGCTGACGTTTATCTGCTTCAAGTACAAACATCTACGGCTCTCATCTGAGTCTTCCAGCCGCTTTCAAATAACCAGCTGTAAAGTATAACATCTCTCTCTGCGCTTTTGTGTCTGTTTGCAGCCGTTTTATGTTTCTTTGTGGACTTGTTGCATCTCTTCGGGCTCGACAGCTACGTGTCTCCAGTCACAGTTTGTAAGTGAAGGTAAGGGGGGCCCCTGACACTTTGGGCCCCAGGTCCATGTCAGCATATTGCCGAAGATATAATCCACTTAATATCCTCATTAATTTCCTACTAACTAACAATAAGAATAAGAATAATTGTCAACATGTGTGTATAACTCATTAAAGAGTCTCTCACTATCTTCACCCAACACTGAATGAATGGTGTTGTGCTCCGCCCACATTATTTCATTATTTTCACACAAATTAATCAAACCGTGGGAACGACTTAATTAAATTGATGTCACAAATTATAACTTGTGCGCAAAAATGAATGAAAACGTGGGAATGATTTAATTAAATTGAGGAAACGAATTATATGTTGAACAAATGAGTAAATCATGATGTACATTTCTCTCGCTGGACGATGACATATTCATGATGAGTGAGTGAGACACAGCTTCAGATGGAGGGATGGAAGAAGTGATGTGAAGGAGGGAGGCGAGAAGGAAGGATAGACGGAGGTGTGGAGGACTGAAGCGTCCTGCAGAGACGAGACCGGGACCGGAGGAAGCGGGAGGAGCGTCTGCCATCTCCAACTGTTCCATCCCAACAACATCACACGCTCCCTCTCGCTCTTCCTGAGACATGCAGATCCACTCCAGTTGGACTTATTCAAAACAGGAACAGCCAAAAGTGAAATATGAAACATTTAGTTTGACGGTTTAATGCTTCAACTAAAGATACAGCGTCGCAGAACACTAACTCTGTCGCATACAAGTAATCTCTCACACATTCACACATTCACACATTCACATTGTTCAACTGGTGGAAGAAATCCCATCTATCACTGATGCTAGTTCATGTTTTCTCTTTACGAACACAGCGACCCCTGTGGCCACACGTGGTACTTACAGGATAACTGTCACGTGACTTCATTTCAATTGTTGTAAAGCATGTAAGTTTATATTTAATATTATTATCCGTAGCCTATTTGACGAACCCACAGATACATTAATGATCACTTGATGCCCACACGTCTGAGCAGCATTTCAACTCATTCTAACTTTAATTACTAAACAAAATGTAATACATTTTCACTTTATTATGTAATTATTAATATTACAGTTTATACATCACATTTAGCTGAAGCTTTTGTCCAAAGCGACAATAAGAGCAAACAATCATGAGGATAGAACTCCGAACAGCAAGAATCCTGCAGGAACTTCAGCTTCAAATAAGCCGAACAACGTGCAACATACGTTATTATTATTATTATTTTATTGTCCAGCTGCAGTTTGAACAGGTGAGTGTTCAGAAGGTGTGCAGACCGTCTGCTGACCTGACATCAATGTGGATCGTTCCAGCGTTTAGAAGCAGGACAGCAAACAGGTTTTATTTGAGGGGGGGTCCCACTCGCAGTGATACAATAGCTATTATGTAATAGCAATATTGTATTAAGTAGTCATTTTGTAATAATTTCTTATAAATAAGAGGAAATGTTGTTTCTTACTAAACACAGCGGATTGTTACAACATGTTTTAACTTTATGAAGTGAACATTTATTACATTGCTTATTACATAACGTTGTTACATAATGTGTTTCTAGTCGTAGCAGGTGAAAGTTGCAAAATAAATCTCTACGTTCTGAGCACCAAACGACACGACGTCAGATCTTCTTCAGATCTTTCACTCAGAAGTTGTTGGTTTTGAGATTCCTCACTGGAAACATAAAGCATAAAGTATATTCTGTACATATCTTCTTAATTATGTTTTATTATTATTCATTGTATAAATTCTATTTTCAGATTGTTGTAAAGTGATTTTCTGATGTACAACCCGACACACACACAGTGGGGTTTAAACTGTTCTTTTAATGTAAAGAAAAACAGACCAGACAATAGAGCTGGTTAACGAGAGGATCAGCTGAGTTACCAGCCTTTTAATGCTTAACCTGAGAAATAGTATTAATGTTTGTTTCATGAGGCTTCTACCTCAGGGAGACTGACACCTGCAACTCACCCACAGTGACCCACAGTGACCCACACTGACCCACAGTGACCCACAGTGACCCACAGTGACCCACACTGACCCACAGTGACCCACACTGACCCACACTGACCCACAGTGACCCACACTGACCCCACACTGACCCACAGTGACCCCACACTGACCCACAGTGACCCACACTGACCCACAGTGACCCACACTGACCCACAGTGACCCACACTGACCCACAGTGACCCACACTGACCCACACTGACCCACAGTGACCCACACTGACCCCACAGTGACCCCACAGTGACCCACAATGACCCACACTGACCCACACTGACCCCACACTGACCCACAGTGACCCACAGTGACCCCACAGTGACCCACACTGACCCCACACTGACCCACAGTGACCCCACACTGACCCCACAGTGACCCCACAGTGACCCACACTGACCCACAGTGACCCCACAGTGACCCACAGTGACCCCACAGTGACCCCACAGTGACCCACAGTGACTCCACAGACCCACAGTGACCCCACAGTGACCCACACTGACCCACAGTGACCCCACAGTGACCCACAGTGACCCAGTGACCCACACTGTGACCCACAGTGACCCCACAGTGACCCACAGTGACCCCACAGTGACCCACAGTGACTCCACAGTGACCCACAGTGACCCCACAGTGAACCCACAGACCCACAGTGACCCCACACTGACCCACAGACCCCACACTGACCCACTGACCCCACACTGACCCACAGACCCCACACTGACCCACAGACCCCACACTGACCCACAGACCCCACAGTGACCCACAGACCCCACAGTGACCCCACAGTGACCCACAGTGACTCCACAGACCCACAGTGACCCCACAGTGACCCCACAGACCCACAGTGACCCCACAGTGACCCACAGACCCCACAGTGACCCACAGACCCCACACTGACCCACAGACCCCACAGTGACCCACAGTGACTCCACAGTGACCCACAGTGACCCCACAGTGACTCCACAGACCCACAGTGACCCCACAGTGACCCCACAGACCCACAGTGACCCCACACTGACCCACAGACCCCACACTGACCCACTGACCCCACACTGACCCACAGACCCCACACTGACCCACAGACCCCACACTGACCCACAGACCCCACAGTGACCCACAGACCCCACAGTGACCCCACAGTGACCCACAGTGACTCCACAGACCCACAGTGACCCCACAGTGACCCCACAGACCCACAGTGACCCCACAGTGACCCACAGACCCCACAGTGACCCACAGACCCCACACTGACCCACAGACCCCACAGTGACCCACAGACCCCACAGTGACCCACAGACCCCACACTGACCCACAGACCCCACAGTGACCCACAGACCCCACACTGACCCACTGACCCCACAGTGACCCCACAGCTTCACATGCAGGAGAATAAACTCTACTTTGATCGTCTTATGATTGGAGATGAAGATGTTTATCCAGCCGGTGGAGACACAGAATTCATATCTCTGCGATATTAGATATTAGTAAGAGCAACAGGTCGCCTCACAATACGACGGGGGCAGAAGAAGAGGCTACAGGAGGGTTTTACTTTCAATGCACTGAAAATGTCAACAATATCTTCGTGCTCCATCAAAGTACGGGTCAGTGCGGGGGTTGTCTGCGACTGTCAATCAAATCTGATCTGAATGAATCAGATCTTTGTTGTTTAAATATTCATACTTAATGTTATCAACAATGTTTTTAACAACTTGTGATTAATTACAAAATCTAAATATTCCAGCAGTGTGGAATTTCTCTATTTGCTAATTGAATAAAATTGGTAATTGTTTATTTATGCATATTACATAGTTTAAAGGCCAGATATTGTTGAGCATGTTCATTTGAGAGTTAACGAACACAAACAGCAAAGATGCTCCTTCACATCTGTCGTCTCTCGCTTCCCTTGCAGAGGTCTCCCCGAGTCCTTCTCCCCCGGTAGATGATGCTTTCATGCTACGTGTAGATAACAGTTGGATGGTTTGTAGAAAGGGATTGTTTGCAGTGTGCTGGGTGGCATCAGCTGGCTGCACAGGGGTAGTAGTGTGTACTTCTGTACATCAGTATCTCTCTATATATACTCTTTCTACTGTTTGCACTGTAAGATGTAAGTACTGGTCCTCACTGTGTGCAGTGACAACACAGCTGGATGTAATCTAATCTCTTGTCCGGTGCTTAGGTGTGTGCCGCTGTATAAAGTGGAAGCAGGATGGGCTGAAAGAGTGTGAGCTGACTGTCACTGAATGGTTTAGACATATAGTGCAGTGCTGGTAGCAATGCATGCTGGGAGAGTGGAACTAAGGAGTTTGCTTGTTAAGGCGCTTAAGGTGGTCCGGCTCGGTCGGGATCCAGAAGCCTCAGTCTGAGCTGCGATCCTTTACCTGCATGCTCCTGCGTCATTGTGTCACATAAAGAGTCTTAATAAGCTGCTTTATCAAATGGTTTTGTAAGCCGCTGTGGACGACTGGCCTGCTTACATCCATCCAGTCTCACATTTGCATAAAATAAAATGAAGAAGTTGCAGTGTATAAGCACAGGGGTGGGGGGGGTCTCCTGGTTCTGTTTGTAAGCAGAGACGAAACAAACATGTCTCACTGGAGAAGTTTCATGCGAGTTCAAACTGCTGCAATTATGTTAAGATTCTACCTGTGAAGTATAATTTCATATTTATTTATATAAGAATTAAAGTCTTTGTAATAAGCGTTAGTTAATAATATTCTTATTATGTGTTAATAAATATATAATAAAGCAACACAACACCTTTGTTGATGACAAGGACTTAATATGTGAGACACTAGGTAAGGTACTTAAATAAATACAAATAGCGCTATTATAAACAATTCTAAGAAACTCATCTATAAACTGTGAACAAGTTTCTTATTAGTGCTTATAGATGTCTTAACAATATGATGCTATTATTAACACTTATTAATGTTAATAATCCTCTTATAAGAACCTTCAAGGGCCTTATTACCTATTAACTCCTCTGGTTGAATAGAAGTCTATGAGAAAATGTTTCTACTCCTCTGTAACATCCAGCAGAAGGAGACTCCTCTGTGACATCCAGCAGAAGGAGACTCCTCTGTAACATCCAGCAGGAGGAGACTCCTCTGTAACATCCAGCAGGAGGAGACTCCTCTGTAACATCCAGCAGGAGGAGACTCCTCTGTAACATCCAGCAGGAGACTCCTCTGTAACATCCAGCAGGAGACTCCTCTGTAACATCCAGCAGGAGACTCCTCTGTAACATCCAGCAGGAGGAGACTCCTCTGTAACATCCAGGAGGAGGAGACTCCTCTGTAACATCCAGCAGGAGACTCCTCTGTAACATCCAGCAGGAGACTCCTCTGTAACATCCAGCAGGAGGAGACTCCTCTGTAACATCCAGGAGGAGACTCCTCTGTAACATCCAGCAGGAGGAGACTCCTCTGTAACATCCAGCAGGAGGAGACTCCTCTGTAACATCCAGGAGGAGACTCCTCTGTAACATCCAGCAGGAGGAGACTCCTCTGTAACATCCAGCAGCAGGAGACTCCTCTGTAACATCCAGCAGGAGGAGACTCCTCTGTAACATCCAGCAGGAGACTCCTCTGTAACATCCAGCAGGAGGAGACTCCTCTGTAACATCCAGCAGGAGGAGACTCCTCTGTAACATCCAGCAGCAGGAGACTCCTCTGTAACATCCAGCAGGAGGAGACTCCTCTGTAACATCCAGCAGGAGACTCCTCTGTAACATCCAGCAGGAGGAGACTCCTCTGTAACATCCAGCAGGAGGAGACTCCTCTGTAACATCCAGGAGGAGACTCCTCTGTAACATCCAGCAGGAGGAGACTCCTCTGTAACATCCAGCAGGAGGAGACTCCTCTGTAACATCCAGGAGGAGACTCCTCTGTAACATCTAGCAGCAGGAGACTCCTCTGTAACATCCAGCAGGAGACTCCTCTGTAACATCCAGCAGGAGGAGACTCCTCTGTAACATCCAGCAGGAGACTCCTCTGTAACCTCCAGCAGGAGGAGACTCCTCTGTAACATCCAGCAGGAGGAGACTCCTCTGTAACATCCAGCAGGAGGAGACTCCTCTGTAACATCCAGCAGCAGGAGACTCCTCTGTAACCTCCAGCAGGAGGAGACTCCTCTGTAACATCCAGCAGGAGGAGACTCCTCTGTAACATCCAGCAGGAGGAGACTCCTCTGTAACATCCAGCAGCAGGAGACTCCTCTGTAACCTCCAGCAGGAGGAGACTCCTCTGTAACATCCAGCAGGAGGAGACTCCTCTGTAACATCCAGCAGGAGGAGACTCCTCTGTAACATCCAGCAGGAGGAGACTCCTCTGTAACATCCAGCAGGAGGAGACTCCTCTGTAACCTCCAGCAGGAGACTCCTCTGTAACCTCCAGCAGGAGGAGACTCCTCTGTAACATCCAGCAGGAGGAGACTCCTCTGTAACCTCCAGCAGCAGGAGACTCCTCTGTAACATCCAGCAGGAGGAGACTCCTCTGTAACATCCAGCAGGAGGAGACTCCTCTGTAACATCCAGCAGGAGGAGACTCCTCTGTAACCTCCAGCAGGAGACTCCTCTGTAACCTCCAGCAGGAGGAGACTCCTCTGGTTGTATAGAAGTCTATGAGAAAATGTTTCTACTTCTCTCTTGATTTATTTCCTCAGTAACATTTCCCTGATGAGTTTATGTCTCAGTCTGTAGTTTCAAATCTTCAACAAATGATGTTCATTTAGTCACTGATGGAAACATTTAAAATAGGATAAAGCAGCGTCTCTTTAGGGAGGGGCTACATGTGATTGACAGGTCACTACCACGACGTTGTCTAGTTTGGGTGTTTTCGTTGTACAACTTGAACCCTTGTCCAGTCTGTATCAGGACCTTTATATGAAGCATTACCACTAATGTTATCCTTTGAGCGTAACGTTGCAACGACCAACAGTGGGACTGAAGATGCAGTGACCAGGCAGAGGAGGCTTGTCCCCTGATCGTGTCGGAACAGCCATAATGTGAGTGTCCTATTATTAGCACAGGACATCCTGATGGAGCTGAGCCCCTCCGCCTGGCACTGCCTCACTCATTGCATTGAACTTCAAAGGATCACAAGAATAAGGTTAAAAAAAATTCAGCGGCTGCTTTAAAATCAGTTTGAAATCCCCAGTGAGAACGAGGCCAGTGTGAATGTGACCGTGTGTGTGTGTGGGGGGGCATCGTCTGCTCTGTTTCCAGCAGAAGGGCTTGAAAAGGGGCCATCAGCCGCCTCCACGCGCCTCATTCTCGGCATTTACTGTTTCCCCTTTTACCCTTTTCAGTGGCGAAAAACTGCAAGACCTTTCTTTTGACATTTGCTATAGTGGTGCGATCACGTGCCACCTAATTGGATGAAGAGGTAGACTGTGCGGCCTCTAGCAGGAAGAGGAGGTGCGATACTTTACTCGGAGACTGTCGAATATTAACCAATTGTTTCATTTATTTCACAGATGTCACACTAACTTCAGTTTACTCATCATTCTGTGTAAACTGGGGCATGAAGGTCAAACGATGTGGGAATGTATCAGGCAGGGGACGTCTCACACGGGCTGTTGAGTTGCATTGTGGGAAATGTAGGATCAAGAGGGGGGGACTACACCTTTAACTGTAAGTGAGAGATCATGTTAAAAGGGTTTGCATGTTTTAGTTGGATCAGGATCATTGGGACTTGACTCCTCCAGAGACACATTTAATAACTGTTTTCACAGTTAAAGTAAAGTCCGGCACCGACTCCGATCGGCAGGGATGGAAACATGACAAGAGATATATAATAAATAAAATCAACAGGGAATTATTACAACATGTTAACGTACAAACATAGAATGTACATGTTCTCCTCACAGCCACCAGACTCCATTTACAGAAAGAGTCATTTTACCTTCATAAAACTCATTAAACCTCTGTGTTGTCTTCACACAGTTCCAACAATCACCAGCTCTGCTTTGAGAGTTTGAGGGACTGAATAAGTAACAGATTACTGTTTACTCTCTCTGCACGCCGGCGCGTTTATGGCATCGGAAAAAAACAGAAAAGAGTTTAAAAAGCTGCATGCTAGTTGTGGAGGGAACAGGGAGCAGCACTCCTCATGACTATCACGTTGACTTGAATTGGTGGAACACCCCTTTAACATTTATCTATCTTGCATTCGTGGAGTTATTTCACTATGACAACGAGTCCTCTCTTGTTTTCCACAGAGCAGTGCGGGTTAGTGTCTTTCTCAAGGGCCAGGTCACCTGATGGTGTCAGGATTCAGACTGGCTTCTGAGCCTAAACCAATTTCCTCTCACTTCTTAGACCCTTTCACTGCAAACTGTGTAAAGAGGCTTTCATCAGACTCCCCTCGGAGATGAAAGCAGCGACTGTTGCTCTGCTGTGATTACACCTGGATTTGACGTCAGGCACAGACCTGGAGGAGGGCAGCAGAGAGGCCACTGTCAGCCGGCAGTAAGCTTCTGTGTGAAAAACAAATAGTCGAACGGTTAGAAAATGGCCTTTATTTGCCCGTCCTGACCTTCACATCACATCTGACACGGGGGGGGGGGGGGGCTGCATTGCACTAAGCCAATCTCACAGAAGGCTCAAGCCACAGGCTTTCAACAAACCCTGAAAATAAGGATGGAAAAATCTAATGCCAGTGTCTCCAACATTAATAACTCTTTGTCCCAGCGGACACAAATAGAAAAGAACAGGCTGATCGCAGACTGGGTCGGGAACATCACAATGCTCTTACCTAAGACGAATTATCGTAGCTCTTCCAGAGGAACATTTGCCTGCTATGATGGATATTTTCAGTAAGAGGAAGCCAAGTTGATCAGAAAAGCTCTCTCTGCAGCAGCTCTCTGAGGTCACCACACAGGCGTAATTACACAGCTTCTCACTCGCTCATCTGTGGCTGGTGTGCAAATACTGCCATCTTCAGTTACACGGAGAGGCATGCGTATGCTGCAGCTCCACAGTCCTGCAGCAGCACCACAGACCTGCAGCAGCACCACAGACCTGCAGCAGCTCCACAGTCCTGCAGCAGCACCACAGACCTGCAGCAGCTCCACAGTCCTGCTGCAGCTCCACAGTCCTGCTGCAGCTCCACAGTCCTGCAGCAGCACCACAGACCTGCAGCAGCTCCACAGTCCTGCAGCAGCTCCACAGTCCTGCAGCAGCTCCACAGTCCTGCAGCAGCACCACAGACCTGCAGCAGCACCACAGACCTGCAGCAGCTCCACAGTCCTGCAGCAGCTCCACAGTCCTGCAGCAGCTCCACAGTCCTGCAGCGGCTCCACAGCAGCTCCACAGTCCTGCAGCGGCTCCACAGTCCTGCAGCGGCTCCACAGTCCTGCAGCGGCTCCACAGCAGCTCCACAGTCCTGCAGCGGCTCCACAGTCCTGCAGCAGCTCCACAGTCCTGCATCAGCTCCACAGTCCTGCATCAGCTCCACAGTCCTGCAGCGGCTCCACAGTCCTGCAGCGGCTCCACAGTCCTGCATCAGCTCCACAGTCCTGCAGCGGCTCCACAGTCCTGCAGCAGCTCCACAGTCCTGCATCAGCTCCACAGTCCTGCAGCGGCTCCACAGTCCTGCAGCGGCTCCACAGTCCTGCAGCGGCTCCACAGTCCTGCAGCAGCTCCACAGTCCTGCATCAGCTCCACAGTCCTGCAGCGGCTCCACAGTCCTGCAGCGGCTCCACAGTCCTGCAGCGGCTCCACAGTCCTGCATCAGCTCCACAGTCCTGCATCAGCTCCACAGTCCTGCAGCGGCTCCACAGTCCTGCAGCGGCTCCACAGTCCTGCAGCGGCTCCACAGTCCTGCAGCAGCTCCACAGTCCTGCATCAGCTCCACAGTCCTGCATCAGCTCCACAGTCCTGCAGCGGCTCCACAGTCCTGCAGCGGCTCCACAGTCCTGCATCAGCTCCACAGTCCTGCAGCGGCTCCACAGTCCTGCAGCAGCTCCACAGTCCTGCATCAGCTCCACAGTCCTGCAGCGGCTCCACAGTCCTGCAGCGGCTCCACAGTCCTGCAGCGGCTCCACAGTCCTGCAGCAGCTCCACAGTCCTGCATCAGCTCCACAGTCCTGCATCAGCTCCACAGTCCTGCAGCGGCTCCACAGTCCTGCAGCGGCTCCACAGTCCTGCATCAGCTCCACAGTCCTGCAGCGGCTCCACAGCAGCTCCACAGTCCTGCAGCGGCTCCACAGTCCTGCATCAGCTCCACAGTCCTGCATCAGCTCCACAGTCCTGCAGCGGCTCCACAGCAGCTCCACAGTCCTGCAGCGGCTCCACAGTCCTGCATCAGCTCCACAGTCCTGCAGCGGCTCCACAGTCCTGCAGCGGCTCCACAGTCCTGCATCGGCTCCACAGTCCTGCATCAGCTCCACAGTCCTGCAGCGGCTCCACAGTCCTGCATCAGCTCCACAGTCCTGCATCAGCTCCACAGTCCTGCAGCGGCTCCACAGTCCTGCATCAGCTCCACAGTCCTGCAGCGGCCCACACACTTCAGCATTAAGTGTGCACTCAACACAGCACCAACATTTGGTTCCCAGTTGTCAGTGCTCGATGTGTTCTCATTAACTGCTGCAGCTCCAAACAACAAAAACACTTTCACCTGCTGCTCTAATGTAACATGGAAGTTCATTGGGTGTTCATTGTTCATATGTATCAATAATAAAATGTTCAATAATATTAGAAGAATTGTGGTGAGTTAAGCAAAACCTAGAAATCCAAAATGAAAAATCTTTTATCGTGATGGAACATATTGAAGGAAAGCCCTAAAACAATTAATCATGATTTTGATTAGCACACAAAGACGTTATAGGTTTCAGTAAATGACGTGTGCAACACAACGTGCACCTTTTGGGGGCTGATTTAGTGCATTGTGGGTACACATAACTGCAGTCTACTTAGACGCTGCAGGTGAATAGAGATAAACATGTAACTAACAGATATCATGAAGCTTCCCCACTTCATGACTCACATCAACACACGTTTATATTACAAGTGTTTAATATGTACATGAGGCGTTATGTAATGTAGCTGTGGAGAACAAAGTTACTAAAATAAATATGTGAATGTTTTCTTTCCACTCGTCTGAAAGTTATATTATATTATATATAGTTATGTTATAGAAGTCCTCACCTGTAGTGTGTCAGTCTAAGAATCACATTCACTCTTTGCTGCAGTAACTTCTAAGATTCTTGTCACTTAAAACTTACAAAATGTGTTTGGAAAAACTATTTATTTCTACAGTACAACACGTATCGTCAACAAAAGAACCTTTTATGGAACCAGACGACAGATAACTTTCTGAGCCTCATAAATATTGTTCTGCGTTCAGCGTCACAGGCCGAGGATGAAGCGTTCGACCTTCGTCTTGTACGCCGGCTTCAGGAAGCCCTGCAGTTCACCTTTCTTCAGCCACAGAAAAGGAGCGTCGGGGGCGGCGGGGGGAGCGCCGTCCGACAGAACGGCTTTGAAGAAGAACACCTTTGTTCCCACCGAGCTCTCCGTCCGAGCGGCTCTCGGCAGTTTGTACTTGTACACTCCGCAGGGCGCGTTGCCCAGGAAAGTCGCCTTGAAATCAGCCGCTGCAGGAAGAGAACACAGTGTGAGTTCTTTCAGCGGGAGACAAAAGGTGAGTGCAGATGTTCCAAGGTTTCATTTTGTCATCGAGCTCGAGCTGAGAAGAGACACGAGAACCCGAACAGCACAACAAGGAACTCACAGTGAAACTCTCTGCTGCTGCGCTGCGAGACGCTCGTTTGCAGTTAATGACATTTAAAAGCTGCATATTGAGTCCACATCAGTGCGTGAGGGTGTCTAAGGGTAGAGAGTTAGATGTGATGC
This sequence comes from Cottoperca gobio, assembly GCF_900634415.1. Classification (NCBI taxonomy): domain Eukaryota; kingdom Metazoa; phylum Chordata; class Actinopteri; order Perciformes; family Bovichtidae; genus Cottoperca; species Cottoperca gobio. The sequence goes on from NC_041357.1 coordinate 29,554,545, forward strand.
AGCTTCAACATCAGGTTTATAAATGAACAACATGAGAAGTTTTAAATCAACATCTTGTCGTCTGAATCACACGTTGGCTCAACATACAGAGAAGCACCAGTTACATGTTCTCCGCTCTGCAGACGTATAGAATGCTCCGCCGTGAAGGAGAAAAGTATTAAAGTCTTATTTTGATGCAAACATGTGTCAACTAGCAGAACGCACAACACGGAAGTGACAGCTCGGCTTTATTCAAGTCTAAGAATCATGGTGGTTATTGATCTGGATGATCGTGCAGCAGAACTTCCCGCTCAGTGCGACTGTATTAAAGACTCTTTAAATAAAACCCTGCAGCACGTTAATGTCAAGTGGAGTCCTAATGGGGAGTGATGGCTAGAGCTGGCACATTAATACTTCATGAGCAGTGACACCGTTTCACATGAAGCCACATTTAAACAGCTTGAAGACTTCAGTCAGAAGAGAAACCCAGTTGTACTGTTAATGTGTGATGTTGTGTGTGACGGAACATCTGTTCCACGTGTTGCTTCCTTCTCCTGGACATCAGCGGAGGTCTAAGTGGATGCGACCACATGGAATATGAATAAGAACTGGACTACGGTGAAAGGCTGCTGCGTGTGCAGATGAGCTTTAAGCACGCTGGTGCTCTTGTTGTGGTTAATAAGGAGCATTTGTAGCACACAGCTCTTTGAGAAGATCCCATCACACTGTAATGATCTGAGGATGAGTGTGGGTCGTTGCAGCCGGAGACATTAGAGTGTCGCAGCCTGTAACAGCTGACAGTTAGGATGTGGAGAACACCTGATATCCTGCTGTAAGCAGAGGCAATGTCCACGTTTCCTCCGCGTGAGACTGCATGAAGGGTTTAAATAGTATATATAAATAGTAATGTTTAAAGGAGAGTCTGGGAGGTGGTGAACATACAGCCGGGGACAGGAGACTACACTGCTCCGTGGAGGCAAGAACACATAAAGTCTTCTTCAAGACTTCGAGGGAACACGGGGGGAAAGAAAAGGAAAAGTGAGCTTCGGTTCATTATGTGCTGAATAGTAATTGGACTGAGTGTCTGCAGCTTCCCTTAAACAGGATTAGTTTCATCGTGTTCTCGTCACCTGGCAGGGAGTGGAGGGCTCTCTCTGCCGTCTGCCGCAGCGTCTCTCCGTCCTGCCACTGAGTCTGAGGCAGCAGCCACAGCTTCTCCCCCCCGACCTGCTGCTCCGCCAGAAGAAGCAGCGTGTCGGCCAGGCAGCGCTCCGCCGAGGTCAGGTCTTTATCTACGTCAGCTGAACAACAGACAGGACCTTTAGCTTCCTCACAACAACTACGTCTCTGCGACTGGACAGCAACATTTACACAAACTCTGGAAATGTCACAGGGAATAAAATGCAAATTGGGATTCCTGGAACGAACGTCAAAGAAACATTAGAATTCAGCTCTTGGAGTGGAGCAACGTGATCGGTTCAAACTAAGTGGATCTGAGAAGTAAGTGTCGACTTCCTGGGAATTAATAACTTCACTGTTGGTTGATTCTGGAAATGAAAGGATTTGTGCAACACTTTTTAAATAATATACTTTTAGTCTAAGTGAAGTCACGAGTCCTTCGTGTTAAAGTCTAAAATCATAACACGTGTGACTCGAGTCCACACGTCTGCCGTTTCCCATACTGACCGTTGACTCTCTGCGCTGGCTGGAAGTTCTTCAGCTTCTGCTCCCAGAGGTCTTCCAGGTCCTGAGCCAAAATTATCTCCTGTTTCATTTGGTTGTCCTCTTCATCAGAGTCGTATTCGCCTGCCTGCAAACGCCTCAGTCTCTCAGCTTCCTCCTGCAGCCGCAGCTCGTGGTCCGTCAGCACGCTTTTCTCCAGCTCCATCTGAAATTAAGAGGTGCTGCATGGTGTCATCTGCTGATTGCACTGGAGCAAAGTGACGACCTGATATATATATATATCGACCCGATCCCGGATAAGCGGTAGACGATGGATGGATGGACTTTAGGATGGACTTTAGGATGGACTGCGGTTTATTCTCAAGTATTGCATTTAATTTCAACATATGATTGTAATAATATTTATCAAACACAACTTTAATGATGTGTAAATGGCAGAATACCTCATTTACTTACAGAGAGAGACTTTGCATTGCAGGAATTAGAAGTGGCCATTCTGATTACTGCAGGTTGTTTCAAAATATGAATTCATTTCATAAAATGAATTTACTGACTTACAGTATGCTGAATTAAAGAGTCTCCGCACAGGGTTTTAAATCATGTTTCAAGACTTTGAAATGTACCTTTTGTGTCCCATAAAAGTACCAGTGAGTGTGACTTCTGTTTTTATGTCTCTAAACTGTGGAACTCACTGCCTTTGCATATTACAATAGCTATTACAGCTCTCTCTGTATTTTCAAAAGGAAATTAAAGACATATATTTGTTATATCTTTACCCAGGTGATTATTTTATTCTATTGACTTTTACCTATTAATTTTTACCATTTTATTGTTGTAATTTTTAGTCTAGCAAAATTGTATGTATTGTTTTTTATTCTTTACGTGACGCACTTTTGGCTGCATGTTTGTATGAAAGGTATAAATCATTTAAATAATATATTTGCCATTGCATGTTTTATCATGGTGACTCACATGATAGCTGTTGGTCACCTGTTGTACAGCATAGACAGATCATTATGTTTACACGTCTTTAATTAATGGTGAACACACCTGGTTTATCATCTGTCCGAACTGCTGCTCCATCGGGCTGCAGTCCGCTGTAATGACCGGAAGCCTCTGCAGACACACGGCTGCCATCACAGTCCACGGTGAACGCGCTGATTCCGTCACATTTTCGGTCTTCCGACTTTCCCGACAAACAGACGTGTTGGAGAACTGACGAAACCCCGTGTTCCCGACTGATGTCCTGCTAAAACAAGACAGAAACTGTGAGAGAGACCGACCTGCCATCCTTCTGCAGGGCGCAGCCATCTTTGTTTTGTGCTACTTTCAATGTATATGCAAGAAATCCTGAAGCTGGCAAAACTGGCTGAAGGTGAGATTTTGAAACATCGTACTCCCTCAGTGAAAACAGAATACAAGATAAACACATTGACGCCAGTTCCTTAAGTGACGTTTATTAAAATATTTGTTTTGAGTATAAGATGTATTGATTGTTGCTTGAGTGCTTCAAGCGAATGTTCACCATGATAACCCATATTGACGACGGTTTATGAAGAACCTGAAGGCAGCATTTCTCTACTTTTACCCACAATCCTGTGCAGAAAAACGAATGGTCTATTTAGATAAAACTGGGAGAGGATGATATTAATATACTTTAAAAAAAAGAAAATATATCATTGTACGTACTACAACATATATTTTAACAATATTCTTAAACATATTTGTATTTTTAAATACATTTAAAATGTACAACTGTACTTGTGATTGAAATAAAAATGTTGCTGTGAATTTGCCACCCCTCAACAAACAAAAATATGTCTGGTCTGGTCTGGATGTACAGCACCTTCAATGTCACATTTGTTGTGTGTAAAGTAGCTGAACGTCTTTCAGCGAATTTGTTTCTAAACGTTTAAAACATGTTTAAATTAAATTGTATATTAGTTAGTTCTGTCAATAACGTATGCCGACAGCTTGCTGCCTCCGTAAATGCAAACGGAAGCTCCCTGTAAGTGTTCTGTGCTTCACTAGCATCCCTGTTAGCTAGCGGCTAATGTTAGCTCTGATGAAGTCAGTCTGCTGCATGTGTTATATGTAGTATGCATGTTATTTTATGCACTGATCTTTGTTTTCTTTGTTTATTTGCTTCTGTAGATGTATCCTAAATTCCAGTTAACATTAAGTAATGTCTGATTTAAACACACAACTTTAGAAGACTTGTTATACCAATAACAATTGTCTTAATATCAGTTAACGTTAATCAACTGGGGAAGTTTCATGGTGACATCTATTAGTTTTAGTTTTGAACCCTATCCACCTGTAGTGACATTTAACAATACATATCTTAAGGGCTGTTTTATCAAAATGAGTTTTCTTTTGTATACTTATAGACATTTCCACTTCCGTACCACTTAAATACAACAAACCTTTCACTTAAATAAAACTAATGTCAACAAAATGAAACAAGAATTTTGAACCTGTTTATCCAATGTTCAGATTTCTGTTCCAGAAATGCAAATGAGCACATATTTAATGAGATAATGCCTCATTTGCTTATTTAAACATACATTTTCAGTAAACTTGTAATATGGAAAATATGTGTCCTAATGTAAGTAGTCAACTGGGGAAGTTTCATGGTGATATCAATCAGTTAAAATGTTATGCCTATTCACCTGTAGTGTCCTCTTATTGTACATATTGACCAGATAATGGCCACACTGGTTTACGACGATGGTGCTGATGAAAGTGTGTGTTTTCAGGTGTGGAAGCGTCGGGCTGCAGCGGACATTGTGTTCCAGTGCTGTCAGACTTCAGGAGGCCAAAGCGTCGAGCACAGAAGCTGAGAATACCAACACTGACTTCAGGTCAGACGACGCCACACACGCAGCTGCACATAGAGTCTACTGACGCACTGATTCTGCTTTATTACTACTGTTTTCCTTTTAACTGAAGTGGTTGGATCAGGATTGTAAAAGTGTAACCAGAAATGCTCAACAGATTGAGTTGGTATTTATTTGATATACCTGGGGTTATTCATTTATGTCCACTTTTCTTTTAAGGCCCACATCTAGAATGTTGCAAAGCAGAAGCTTCCACTTTATTTTCTTGTTGTCTTCTATCGTTTTACCCGTCGTTGATTCCGGAGATGTTTTGTACATAAATGCCTTTTGCTCGCTGTGTCATGGAGCTCTAGGATTCATTACAGACATCAGATCTCTTCCTCACCGCTGTGTGTTGTACTCTACAGTGGATCGGCCTCAGTCACTGATATGTGTGTATTTAAAAAACTATTCTTGGTAAAATTCCTTCCTCCTTCTTTCAAGAATTGTGAAATAAAGCTTTTAGATTGTCTGCACCTTCTGCATGAAACTGATCTTAAACGTTAACACATAGTAACCCTGAGAGAGTCCAGGCTGCCTGTGTGCTCACTGAAATCTGTGTGCTTCTGTGTTAACTGTTGAAACTTCTTGACTCTGTCTTGCTTGTCTATCTGGACAAACCTGGTCACATAAAGACTCAACAGAAGAACTTCTCGCTGCAGTGTAATAAAGTCGACGTGATATTAACCTTTACGTTTGAATCCTACAGCAAGTTTCCTCCCCTGCCTGGCCAGGACAGTTTACTGAGATGGGAGGGAAAGACGTTTGAGGAGATACCAATCGTTCACATTAAATCAACATACAACAAGTGAGTGGATTGTGTAAATTAAACAGTAAAACATTTCCTGATGGTCTTGTGGGTGTTGAGTTGTAGCAAAAGTTAATGACTATTTTCTTTATGAATGTCGAAGCTTCTACTGAGTTTACAAATGAAGCTTCAAATGTCACTCGTCAAGTTTCACCCTGAAAAAAAGAGAAAGGAAATAGTTTATTTAAATGTAGTTTATGAATCTGTTGGTTATTACAGCTGCGTGCCTCCCTTTGTGCGCGACAAGCAGGAGAGCAAACTGTTATTTGACTGCAGTGAAAATGTTGTTTTTGAGGTTAAACACCAACAAATATAGTTTGAAGAAGAACATTTGGTTTGATAAGAACATGTTGGGAAATGATTACAGTTGACTTCTGGACTTTAAACGCTCTGAAGTTATTGGAAATGTTTGGATCACAGTCGGAAACATTCCTCTGCAGCACCACTGGAGTCTAAATACTAATAGTATAAAACTAATAATATTAGTGCAGCTTCATCTGTATCTGTGTCTGTATCTGTGTCTGTATCTGTATCTGTGTCTGTATCTGTGTCTGTATCTGTGTCTGTATCTGTATCTGTGTCTGTATCTGTGTCTTTTTTCTGTATCTGTGTCTGTATCTGTGTCTGTATCTGTGTCTGTGTCTATCTGTATCTGTGTCTTTTTTCTGTATCTGTGTCTGTATCTGTGTCTGTGTCTGTGTCTCTATCTGTATCTGTGTCTGTATCTGTGTCTGTATCTGTATCTGTGTCTTTTTTCTGTATCTGTGTCTGTATCTGTGTCTGTATCTGTGTCTGTATCTGTGTCTGTGTCTGTATCTGTGTCTTTTTTCTGTATCTGTGTCTGTATCTGTATCTGTGTCTGTGTCTGTATCTGTGTCTGTGTCTCTATCTGTATCTGTATCTGTGTCTTTTTTTCTGTACCTGTGTCTGTATCTGTGTCTGTGTCTCTATCTGTGTCTGTGTCTGTATCTGTATCTGTGTCTGTGTCTCTATCTGTATCTGTGTCTGTGTCTGTATCTGTGTCTCTATCTGTATCTGTATCTGTGTCTGTGTCTTTTTTCTGTATCTGTGCACAAATACCAGCTTTAAACATGATGCATATTTCCGACTGTTCACACAGTTATGAGTCAGTGACCCAGTAAAATGTCTTGTTCTGCACCAGCACACACATCCAGCTGACAGAGAGCTCAGGGAAGTCGATGGTCAGGACGTCCTGCGGAACCGAAGGCTTCAAGAACGTCAAGAAGGCGACGCCCCTCGCCTCTCAGAGCGCTGGCGTCTCTGCTGCTACTGTACGTGTGCATGTTACTCTGACACTCAGAGATCAGTGTGTTGCTCAGGAACACGAGACGATTTGCCTATAATAAGTAAATATTAGTGAAGACCGTAACTTGTTTTTCCACTCGGTCATATCAGGAAGAAATCAGAAACTCGCACTGTAGTAAGTCTTAAAATAAATAATTAAATAAGTCATAAAAGTCTTGAATTAGTCATTAAATAAGTCATTAAATAAGTCATTAAATAAGTCATTAAATAAGTCACAAAAGTCTTAAATAAGTCTTAAAATAAATCATTAAATAAGTCATAAAAGTCTTGAAATAGTCATTAAATAAGTCACAAAAGTCTTAAATAAGTCTTAAAATAAATCATTACATAAGTCACAAAAGTCTTAAATAAGTCTTAAAATAAATCATTAAATAAGTCATGAAAGTCTTGAATTAGTCATTAAATAAGTCATTAAATAAGTCTTAAATAAGTCATTAAATAAGTCTTAAATAAGTCTTAAATAAGTCTTTAAAAAGTCTTAAAATAAATCATTAAATAAGTCATTAAATTAGTCATCAAATAAGTCTTAAATAAGTCATTAAATAAGTCATTAAATTAGTCATTAAATAAGTCATCAAATAAGTCTTAAATAAGTCATTAAATAAGTCTTAAATAAGTCATTAAATAAGTCATTAAATAAGTCATCAAATAAGTCTTAAATAAGTCATTAAATAAGTCTTAAATTAGTCTTAAATAAGTCATTAAATAAGTCATTAAATTAGTCATTAAATAAGTCATCAAATAAGTATTAAATAAGTCTTAAATTAGTCATTAAATAAGTCATTAAATAAGTCATTAAATAAGTCTTAAATTAGTCATTAAATAAGTCATCAAATAAGTATTAAATAAGTCTTAAATTAGTCATTAAATAAGTATTAAATAAGTCATTAAATAAGTCATTAAATAAGTCATTAAATAAGTCTTAAATTAGTCATTAAATAAGTCTTAAATAAGTCTTAAATTAGTCATTAAATAAGTCTTAAATAAGTCTTAAATAAGTCTTAAATTAGTCATTAAATAAGTCTTAAATTAGTCATTAAATAAGTCTTAAATAAGTCTTAAATTAGTCATTAAATAAGTCTTAAATTAGTCATTAAATAAGTCTTAAATTAGTCATTAAATAAGTCTTAAATTAGTCATTAAATAAGTCATTAAATAAGTCATAAATTAGTCATTAAATAAGTCATTAAATAAGTCATTAAATAAGTCTTAAATAAGTCTTAAATAAGTCTTAAATAAGTCATTAAACAAGTCATTAAATAAGTCTTAAATTAGTTATTAAATAAGTCATTAAATAAGTCTTAAATAAGTCGTAAATAAGTCTTAAATAAGTCATTAAATAAGTCTTAAATAAGTCTTAAATAAGTCTTAAATAAGTCTTAAATTAGTCTTAAATTAGTCATTAAATAAGTCTTTAATTAGTCATTAAATAAGTCATTAAATAAGTCTTAAATTAGTCATTAAATAAGTCATTAAATAAGTCTTAAATAAGTCTTAAATAAGTCTTAAATAAGTCTTAAATAAGTCATTAAATAAGTCTTAAATAAGTCTTAAATAAGTCATTAAATAAGTCTTAAATAAGTCTTAAATTAGTCTTAAATTAGTCATTAAATAAGTCATTAAATAAGTCTTAAATAAGTCATTAAATAAGTCTTAAATAAGTCTTAAATAAGTCTTAAATAAGTCTTAAATAAGTTTTTAAAAGGTCTTAAAATAAATCATTAAATAAGTCATTAAATTAGTCATCAAATAAGTCTTAAATAAGTCATTAAATAAGTCATTAAATTAGTCATTAAATAAGTCATCAAATAAGTCTTAAATAAGTCATTAAATAAGTCTTAAATAAGTCATTAAATAAGTCATTAAATAAGTCATCAAATAAGTCTTAAATAAGTCATTAAATAAGTCTTAAATTAGTCTTAAATAAGTCATTAAATAAGTCATTAAATTAGTCATTAAATAAGTCATCAAATAAGTATTAAATAAGTCTTAAATTAGTCATTAAATAAGTCATTAAATAAGTCATTAAATAAGTCTTAAATTAGTCATTAAATAAGTCATCAAATAAGTATTAAATAAGTCTTAAATTAGTCATTAAATAAGTATTAAATAAGTCATTAAATAAGTCATTAAATAAGTCATTAAATAAGTCTTAAATTAGTCATTAAATAAGTCTTAAATAAGTCTTAAATTAGTCATTAAATAAGTCTTAATTAAGTCTTAAATTAGTCATTAAATAAGTCTTAAATAAGTCTTAAATAAGTCTTAAATTAGTCATTAAATAAGTCTTAAATTAGTCATTAAATAAGTCTTAAATAAGTCTTAAATTAGTCATTAAATAAGTCTTAAATTAGTCATTAAATAAGTCTTAAATTAGTCATTAAATAAGTCATTAAATAAGTCATTAAATAAGTCATTAAATAAGTCATTAAATAAGTCATTAAATAAGTCACAAAAGTCTTAAATAAGTCTTAAAATAAATCATTAAATAAGTCATAAAAGTCTTGAAATAGTCATTAAATAAGTCACAAAAGTCTTAAATAAGTCTTAAAATAAATCATTACATAAGTCACAAAAGTCTTAAATAAGTCTTAAAATAAATCATTAAATAAGTCATGAAAGTCTTGAATTAGTCATTAAATAAGTCATTAAATAAGTCTTAAATAAGTCATTAAATAAGTCTTAAATAAGTCTTAAATAAGTCTTAAATAAGTCTTTAAAAAGTCTTAAAATAAATCATTAAATAAGTCATTAAATTAGTCATCAAATAAGTCTTAAATAAGTCATTAAATAAGTCATTAAATTAGTCATTAAATAAGTCATCAAATAAGTCTTAAATAAGTCATTAAATAAGTCTTAAATAAGTCATTAAATAAGTCATTAAATAAGTCATCAAATAAGTCTTAAATAAGTATTAAATAAGTCTTAAATTAGTCATTAAATAAGTCATTAAATAAGTCATTAAATAAGTCTTAAATTAGTCATTAAATAAGTCATCAAATAAGTATTAAATAAGTCTTAAATTAGTCATTAAATAAGTATTAAATAAGTCATTAAATAAGTCATTAAATAAGTCATTAAATAAGTCTTAAATTAGTCATTAAATAAGTCTTAAATAAGTCTTAAATTAGTCATTAAATAAGTCTTAAATAAGTCTTAAATTAGTCATTAAATAAGTCTTAAATAAGTCTTAAATTAGTCATTAAATAAGTCTTAAATTAGTCATTAAATAAGTCTTAAATAAGTCTTAAATTAGTCATTAAATAAGTCTTAAATTAGTCATTAAATAAGTCTTAAATTAGTCATTAAATAAGTCTTAAATTAGTCATTAAATAAGTCATTAAATAAGTCTTAAATTAGTCATTAAATAAGTCATTAAATAAGTCTTAAATAAGTCTTAAATAAGTCTTAAATAAGTCATTAAACAAGTCATTAAATAAGTCTTAAATTAGTTATTAAATAAGTCATTAAATAAGTCTTAAATAAGTCGTAAATAAGTCTTAAATAAGTCATTAAATAAGTCTTAAATAAGTCTTAAATAAGTCATTAAATAAGTCTTAAATTAGTCTTAAATTAGTCATTAAATAAGTCTTTAATTAGTCATTAAATAAGTCATTAAATAAGTCTTAAATTAGTCATTAAATAAGTCATTAAATAAGTCTTAAATAAGTCTTAAATAAGTCTTAAATAAGTCTTAAATAAGTCTTAAATAAGTCATTAAATAAGTCTTAAATAAGTCTTAAATAAGTCATTAAATAAGTCTTAAATAAGTCTTAAATTAGTCTTAAATTAGTCATTAAATAAGTCATTAAATAAGTCTTAAATAAGTCTTAAATAAGTCATTAAATAAGTCTTAAATTAGTCATTAAATAAGTCTTTAATTAGTCATTAAATTAGTCATTAAATAAGTCATTAAATAAGTCTTAAATAAGTCATTAAATAAGTCCTACTATGGCATAAAAACAGTAACATTATAGTGTGCCTAATGTAGCTGACATCTTCTGTGTCTCCTCTGAACAGAAAGCCGCAGCGAAGGGCGTGACGTTCGTGCGTGTTGTGGTCAAAGGTCTCGGTCCCGGACGTTGGGTAAGTCGAAGAAGAAGATGCATCGCTGTTTCTACCACAGGCCTTGTGATGCGTGTCGGCCCCAACACATCTGAAATGATTGTAGACGTTATTCTTTAACCTTTAGACACCTTGAGTTTGGTTGTTTTTGTAATGCGGGTAATTTAAGGCCGTCGAAGGCGCCTCAGACTTCTTCATCTGTTACGCCAGCTTCCGTAATGAACGAGCGTATTGTTCTCTGTGTGCAGTCTGCCATCGAAGGCTTGACGATGGGAGGCCTGAAGGTGATATCGATCACCGACAACACCCCCGTGCCGCACAATGGATGCCGCCCACGCAAAGCCAGAAGGATGTGATCTCCCTGAACCAGAATGCATTGCAGCAGGAGGAAGCGGTCGTGCAGTAATATGCTAAATAAAGTGTTTTGTTGTGTAACTTCCCCGACTCTGAGCTGAACTTACATAATTCATTAGTGGAAGTAATTACAGTTATTAATGAGCACAGGTGTGTCGGTCCTCCGCTGCGACTGTTGACTCACCAACCATCTTCAGCCTCGCTGCCTCCACGGAGACGAGGTTGCACTGCAGCGTCGATGCTTTCACTTTGACGTGGACACAGCTGGTCGTCATGGAGACTGAACACTTGAACCGAGTTAAAGCCGCACTAACACACAACAGGGTTTCCATCAGCGACGCTCACACTGCAACCCTCGCTGCTCAGATTACATCTGTGTGTTTGGCTGTTCACATTATTATTTAATTGGAGCCCAAATCTGAATTGAAAAGTTCAGATTCCACGTGTTTGAGCTTTTTATGAAGAAGAAAAACCAATGAGTGCTGCTCGTTCCACTAGCTGATCTGAGTGATATTAATGCGACTAAATCATTTATAAATCCCAATGTCATAAATACAATTTGAAGACCTTTTGAAAGATTGATTTAAGACATTTTAATAGAAATTAAAGCCACATTCTTTCATTGACGGGAACCCTGTGAAGTGAACACATGAAGCAAGTTCAGCAAAGCTTCTCTTTATACTTTAACATGATATAAATACATTATTATAAAGCTCTGAGGAAAACATGCAGTTACACATCAGTCCTGTACAAGAGGTGTACAAATGGAAAGCTTAGATGAGACAAACATGCACCACTAGTGTTTGAAATACAAGAACACGTACAACCCTGATCCCTTCAACGCCACAGAAAGCCTGTGACCACATACATCAACAAAACCCAGCAGGCTGCTCTTATTCAGTGCACATGAGCAATTCCCCTTCAATCGTGCACTAAACAATGTAGTGGGACAGTTGGAAAAGTAAATGGCAGCAGCTGATGTAACGTAAGAGGTCAAGTGATCACTGTCAACACAGCAGTTTGTTTCTACATAGTGAGAATCAGCACGGAAGCAAAGCATTGCACTGCTGGCGACGGGGAAGCAGCAACATTTGTTTTATCCACCTAAAAAGAATCTGTTTTTATAATATTTTCACAGCTTTACTTGCCGTCAGACGGAACTGAAGCCGTTATCGACGCTCTCTTCAAAGCCACCAGACTCCATTGACAAAAACAGTGATTTTACCTCACAGAACATGGGAGTTGCTTGTCTACCGCTGCCTAGATTCATTAGTTTGTTTGTGTTATTGTGTGACTTTGGTGTTTTAAAGGGTTAGTTTAGATTCTCCAAACATGCACAATTGCACAAACTAACCAACCAATCGAGGCAGCGGTTAGACGAACAACTCCCATGTTCTGTGAGGTAAAATCACTGTTTTTGTCAATGGAGTCTGGTGGCTTTGACGAGAGCGTGCATAACTGCAGAAACAGACTGTATAGCTGTCTCACGACAAGGTAAATGGGTTCAAATATAGGTTTTGATTTTTTTAGGTTATTAATAAAATACTGACATTACATTTTTTAGAAATGAGTCTAAATGTGTTAGATTCTTGTATAAATGACCCAAAATGTTTTCACAGACCCAATGCAGAGTACCACTGCACAGACCGACAATGATTCACTCCACTCACATGTAAAATGCTTCATTTAATGTTAACGCCTACAAACAAAACAAAGAGAAATTAGCCCTTTAAAAAAAAAAAGCAACATCTGACTTCTGAGTTCATACTTATATGTATTAGAAACTAATGAGTATATTAAACATCAGTTGAGCTTTGTATCCATCCCAAGATAAATATAAGATATAAGATATGTGTTTTGAGATGAGGACTTTTAAAATAAAAAGAATGGTGTATTGAGATTACAGATATGAACAGAGTTGGAGATGCACTGTAAACAAGCCTTTTGTCCTTTAACTGATAATCATCTTTAAGGGCCATTTCTTCACACACACACAACTCTTAAACATTGTAAAACATTAATAACTGATTCAGTTGGTGTCTGCAGTGTGTACAGTGTGCTTCCCTTCACAACCACTTCATTACTAAACGCTGGAGATAAGACAGTAAAACAGGGATTTGATCAGAAACGTGATATTTGACCCTCGTCACTCGGCAGAACACGCGGTGACAAACACTCAAACTCTCAACGTGTCGACTGTTTGCCCAGCGTGACGCGAGGAAAGGTGAATACGATGTAGGAAAACCTCAAGCTGACATTTACTTGTACAGACTAACTTTGGAAGTAAAGCACAATCAGAGGGAGAACTGCAAAAGTAAAACAAAGTACAGATGATTCATACAGATAATAAGACTTGAAACTGAAGGAACGAAGGTGCAGTACTGAAAATAGAGATTTTATACACTTGCTATACAAAAATACATTGCTTTATTTCAAATCGCAATGAAGTCCTTTACACAGACAGAAATCAAATCACCACTGTAAGATATCATGGACGCCAACAACCAACATGTCCGGGTTAAAGCTGCAGCCACACATTCAACACACATAAATAACAGGGCGGATTATATCACCGTAAACACAATGAGCACGAATACCACCAGAACAGCTGAAGGTTGATGATACACATAATAAAGAGCATTTTGTTTACTTTGAGGCGAAGGAGAGCGAAGAGGAGCCAACAGAGGTTAGCTTACGATAAGATCAGGCTTCCTGACGGAGGAGGACGTAGTGAGGGTCAGTGAGCTGCAGCGATCAGTCGGGAACTCCTTCAGTCGATCGACAGAAATATAAATCGCCAGCTATTTTGATAATCGTTAAATTTCATGCAAAAAATGCTGTTTCAGCCTCCGATGTGGAGATCTGCTGCTTCTCTGTTGACTTCATATTAAAGTGAATATCTTTGGATGTTGGAGACAGACGGACATTTTACCCAATCTTCTGACTTTCTCTGGACCAAACAATCGTTTAACCTGGAAAGTAATTGGCAGACTAATTAATAATGAAGATATTGTTAGTTGCAGCTCTAATGAAACTCTCTGCATCACATCACTCACATTCTTTACATTCATGGTAATGTCGAATACCAAAAGAGTCAACATCAGCATCAGCATCGAATAACGTTTCACACTCTTCCAGACTGCGACGCGTCGACGCGTGACAGCGACTGGAACAGGACTGGAGCAGATTGTCGATGTGAATCCCTTGTGGATGCGTTAAAGTGAACAAAGTGAAGAGTCCTCGACACTGTTGATGATGCCTTATCAAAGGCACTTGTTGAGTACGCAGGGCAGGCTGAAGAGCATCTGCGATCACACAGCAGAGCACTGCTGCCGCTGCAGCCCAAGCATTTGGTGCCTCTGAGATATTGCACTTTTAAAGAGGGAGATGCAGCGTGGAAGTTAAAAACTGCAGAGACAAGGAGTGATTGTGCACACAGCCCTCGAGGTTAGGAGCTAGAAAAGGGGCGATAGGGTGGCACTGCCGGGTGCAGGAGTGGACTGGAGGACTGGAGGAGCGTCACACAGCTCTGTGTTACTCTGCATCACTTCCCCTGGAGGTTGCTGAGCTCCATGTCTTCTTTGCGGCGTTTTTGTTGCGTGAAGAGGGAACTGAAGGGGTAGAGTTTGGCTTTGGCTGCATAGCGCTGGCCAGCAATGTCCACCTCGTAGTCCCCGCGGTTGATGAAGTCCGGCGTGATGGGGGTGGGGAGCCCCTCTGGGCCCAGCGGCGGAGACACAAAGCCGAGGCAGACGTGGCGCTCCAGAGTGTAGCTGTAGGCGCTGCTGGTGGTCGTCCCAGCCAGCTGACCGTTACAGTAGACGGGCTCGCCCCACCATGGCCACAGGTCCAGCTCAGTGTCGTGGTCCTCGAGAACCAGCATGACGAATCTGCGAGACACGCCGTCCTGACGCTGCTGCAGCAGAGCCTCACGACCCAGGAAGTCTGTGTCCTGATGGAGGCGGAGAGAGAAGAAGAGCACCGTTAGGTCGACACACTACTCATCTGCAAACACTGCACCATTCTGTCGGGAGCAGCAGGAAACAACTTTTCATTTCAGACATCTGTGCGAGAAACGTTCCAGTAAAGGCATCGAACCTGTGAGGTCCGGTCATTAACACCGTGCCGACAGCACGGCTGATGTTACACTCGTACAACATACGAGAGTGATGACGAATGTTATCTCGACATCCAAGCAAAGAGTAAAACACAGGAGGCATAGTCCCTGCGTCATTCTCTCATGTTCAGAGAGAAGTATTACCATGCAGGCGTGTGTGTGTGTGTGTGTGTGTGTGTGTGTGTGTGTGTGTCACATCCCTGCAGCAGAATCCACAGCGGCTGACATCGTACAGTTTTGCTCACACAGCTGAACTGTTAACTCACGGTGTCAAATTTAACCCTGAACTCGCGTCCACACTCCAGCGGCGTGGTGAAGGCGTCGAGGTCCTGACCCCAGAAGGCAAAGAATTTCTCGATGCGTAGACTGCGCAGAGCGTAGTACCCTGCATTACGGATCCCATACTTCTGACCCACCGACATCACCTCGTTGTACACGTGCAGCGCATACTGTGGAGAGCAGAGGGAAACACTCACGTTAGACTTTTAGTAGACTTCACCAGCCAACCGTGGAAACACATCACACACACACACACACACACACGTGAGCGGGACGCACCTCTATAGGGATGTAGAGCATGAACCCTGGTTCTCCAGTGTGAGTCATACTCATCACTCTGATTCCATTAGCATAGCCAACACTCATCTCCTGTAAACACACACACACACACACACACACACACACACACACACACACACACACACACACACACCTCCAGTCAGCTGTTCCTCGTCCATTGCGCCGCTTTCAAAGCGAAATACAAGAAAAAGTAGAAACAGGGCGTCCGACCAAAGCGGCGTTGCGGTTTGCAAGAGAAGATATTTGTAGTTTGTTTAAGAATATTCCAACGTCAGCTGACGCCGTGTCAACGTGGGGATGATAAACACAAATACTGAAGCAACCTCAAGTACTGCAGCTGCAACTACTAATATGCTCTCACCACTATTACTATGACTTCTCGATGAATGTTGTTTCCTACCTTACAGAACATGGAGGGGAAATGGTCGGGGGTCATGGAAACATACGACAGCTCGGCCAGAACATCCATTGCACGAGGGCCAATCAGATTTAAAGCTGTGAGGGAAGAACCAGAGATATAAACACTTTACAACGACTCCGTTCACTGTTAATACAATAACTATAGTAATGATGCTTTCATCGAATGAGCAGGAGCTGTGGCAGCTTTGGAGCGAGTCACCGAGTGTTGGAGACGTCTGCCTTCTAGAACTAGAACTAGAACTAGAAAAGCTCAACAGCAAAGTCTCTTTACAGGAACGAGTGAGCATCAGCCTCTGGATCCCGAGTGTCCCGCTCACAACAAGCTCTGTGGCTCATCCTGAGTAACCGGGTCAGGATTCCTGGAAGGACACTTTGCTGTTCCGTTACACTGGAGCGAAGGCACACGTGTGTACGGCCGACATCTCCAACACTCTGCAACTAAAACCAAAACAAATAGAGCTCCATCTTTGGAGGAACTGTCCCTTTAAGGAGTCAAGCCATGTTTTATCATTTGTACAAAGCCTGAGATCATTCTGTTTTAGGAGATGAATATCATGCGTACATCTTTAACAGTGGAGACAAACGGGGCACGTTTGGGATGGAGCTCCTCAGCTGGTGTTTTTATCTTTCAGAAAGTTAAGGTAATTAAATATACACATTAGTTTTGGACATGATATTAAACTCCCTCTTGGTCCCCCTGGTGTCTGATTTCTACCCACTACAATAACTGGGTTCAGAGCAGATGCTGCTGCTTCCACCTTGCGTGTGCACTCGATGGTGCACGAGGTGACGACGTCACCGCAGGAGCTCAGCAGTGGTGCTGCGAGCTTACCGGTGTACTTCCAGCTGACATCCTCTAGGTGGAGGTTAGGGTCATTGGGCATGTGCTTCTTTATCCAGGACCAGCAGTGGACCTGCTGGTCTGTCGGAGAGACGATGAAGAAGCTGGAGAAGAGAAGAGTTATATGGGAACCACGTGAGGGAAAGCTCTCTTCACAACGGGGCCCTGCAGGTGCTTACTCAGAAACTAGAACTTAGAAGAACTTAGAAGATAACAATCTCCATCTTGCATGAATCATTTCCCCACATTTCCTAAAAGTGATGATGGAAACTGTCTACGGTATTATTTCCCCGGTGCTACAGACCTGTTCTTGCTGACGCGGACCACGCTGCAGTCGTTCTCATAGCCCCCCCTCTCGTTCAGCATGCCGGTGTGGACGATATGTCCAACGGGGACGTCCAGGTCGTTGGCACACAGATGCTGCAGCAGATCCAGAGCCTGGTCCTGCGTTGACTGGGACATTAGGACAAACCACGAGGTTCAACTTAATGGTGTCTTTCTTACACACTGAATCCACCGCCGCCGCACGGCTCCCAGCTGACTGAGTTTAAAAAACTACTTCTTCTACATGTTGGCACAGGCATCAGACCAGATGAGCAACGTATGGTTAGAACCCACAAAGAGGGGGGTGCAGCAGGACTGCAACACGTGCTCCAGTGATGATCACATCGTTTGAGTAATTATGTCTTTTAGAATTATTAAAAATGTCTTTAAAAGCAGTTTTCAGTTTCCTGTTCTCTGTTTGATATCATATTAAAGTGAACATTTAAAGACACCTTGGACTTCAATCTGGATCTAGAAAATGATCATCAGATTAATCCATAAAGAAAATACTCGTTAGTTGCAGCCCTAATTACAAGTTGTCCTTCGTGCTAAGTGACTTACAGTCAGTTCAAACTTGGTGAAGGAGGACATGTCGATGACGCAGACGGCCTCTTTGCAGCATTTCACCTCCGCTCCAACAATATCAAACCAGTCCGGCTTGTAGAAGGTCTTACTCTGGTCCAGAGACAGTAAATCTACACACACACACACCGTTTAAAAATCACAGAAGACTTCAGGATAAAGAGAATGTAGCGTGTTGCTGGGGAGTAACCTGACCTTTTCCGTGAGGAACAAAGTATTTGGGCCTTTCAAAACCATGTTTCTCCATCCAGCGAGCTCCCTGCGTGTCCAGACGGTCATACAGAGGGCTGGTCCGCAGCTGACGGCCGGTCTGAAAGTCCCAGCGAGGAACCTTCAGCTCGTACAGCAGGGCTGGACACACACACACACACACACACACACACACACACACACGTCATTATGAGGCTTCTGCAGTGTGTGTGTGTGTGTGTGTGTTCACTACTCACGCATGACCTCCATCACTCGGTGTCGCAGGAAGGTTCGGCTGCTCTGCAGGTTGCCGAAGCGCTTGATGTCCAGGGGCCAGACATTGGCTGTGGGGTAGCCATAAGTCATCCACTCCGCCAGATACCTGGATACCAGAACACACCACGTGTGCTTCATTGTACTTTAAAACATGAAGATCACAAAGCTGATCTCTGAAATGACTAAAGATGAGGCTCCATTATTTTCTCGACCCTCCTAAATGACGTCTTCAGTAGAATATCATCTAGGAAATATACTTGTTCCCACGCTTACTTGCCAGCTCCTCCAGCGAAGGCCAGGCCAGAGGAGTTCATGCCCGCCAGCACGTAGTAGCCAGAGACTCCCGGCGTCTCCCCCATCAGGCAGCGCATGTCCGGGGTGAAGGACTCGGGACAGTTGACCAGCTGATGGATCTCAGCTGATTCAAGACTCGGCATTCTCCTCAGCAAGGAACTGAGCATCGGCTCTGGAGGTCGAAGACATTAAGGTTCAGACACTACAGGTGAAGAGTTCAAATGACTCGCATCAAGACAATCATTGTTTAAATTACAGGTCTTCTTACATGTTATGTTTAAATATGCAGATGAGGCTTTCTCTTGTTAAATGTGTTCATTTCCAGAACATAAATCTGAACATTGGTTCAAAGTGTTGCATGTTGTTCACATGTCAAAGGTTTGTACAGATTCTGGATCTGTCTTTGTATCACTCCATAAATCACTAACTCCTGTCAACACACAGAACTCTGTGCATCTCCTGCATGTAGTGAGTGTAGCGTGTATAACATGAGCTGTGAGTGACATGTGAACAAAGCCCTCTGCACAAAGCTTCAGAATATAGAGAGGAATGAAAGTGGAAAGTTTGGTGTATGTAAGTGCTGCTGAAGTGGAGACTTCTGCTGAAGAGTGGGAGAAAAAGCTCCTTTAGAGAAAAGCTCCTTTAGAGATATGTATTGTAACATTCCATATATTCAACCATGTTTAAATATGCATGATGTAAATCTACAGACTCAAACAGACAAAGTGAGTAAAGTAAACTCCTGAATGTGGATAGTGGATGTTCTGAAAGAAGACTTGTTATGGAATAAAACTGCATTTTCAAACTACTTCTCAGCATTTAAAGCCACATTTCCCATAAACCGCTTCCTGCCACAAACAGACCGCTACTTATCTTCTGGCCTTTTATACGGCTCAAGTTACTGAAACACAAAAATCAACAAGTGAAAAGTCTCCTGCTGCACCCTTTTCTCCATGTTGTCATGTTGTGCTATAAGCAGTCCAGCTGGTTTTCCAACATGAAAGCTGAACCAGTGGGTCAAATGTGGCGATGAAGTTCTCCTAAAGGAGCATAATAACCCATTATCGACAGGATGGTGTTCAATTCAATATACTTTGTTGATATAAATGCATGAGACAGGTACTTCTTTTACAATACAATATGCAAACGTTAAGAATAACTACAATTACTATGAATAACTGTAGCGCTCAGTGATAGTTTGACTGAGCCTCGCTCCGGGTGATATACGGCCGTCTTTACGACATCTCGTCAAGCTGCAAGAGGAATCTCGAGTTACTGAAGCCAAGGCCAGAAGACAGGTGTGTGTGTGTGTGTGTGTGTGTGTGTTTACTTGTGAGGTGGACTTTGAACCAACATTTTAAATTAACAGCATGAAATAAACGGCTGTCCCAAGACACCTGAGCTCCCCCAGACATGTTGTTCTTCAACCAATGAAGGACACTTTAGATAAACATGAATAATAATAATAATAATAAACTGAACTCTTTCATTTAATTCAGATACATTCTACATCATTTCATAGTTTATTTGTATATTTCTATTGTAATGATCTTCTAAACATCTTTAGTTTTAATTCAGAGATACTGTGCATATCCTTTATAGTATTTATTTATATTTTTATTGTAATCTATTCTATATTTATGTGTCTTGATTTTGGTACTGGCGTTTCATCTCGTCTCACTACGTTTATCTTATGCACCAATATTGATTGTGAAAGAGAGATGCTGGTCTTGGACCTGAACCTTCACAAAGATGAAAATTAATCTGCAACTACAATGTTCTTCGGACTCTTTGAAGATGCAACTGCAAACTCCCATTTAACAAAGTCCCTTTAAAACCATCTTCCTCCCTCCATTACCGAAGTGGTCCCAGTCCTCCTGCATGCTCTGGATCTCCAGCTGGTTGCGGCCCTCAGTGAAGATGGGTTTGGGGTTCTTCTCAAAGCCTCCAGACAGAACGCCTCCCTGCCATGGCCGTGCATATATCCTGCCGTCCATATCGAGCAGCACTGGAGACAAGACACAAGGTTCAGTGAGATCAGCTCCTCTGGACATGTGACCTCGTGTGACCTCGTGTGACCTCATGCGACCTCATGCGACCTCATGCGACCTCATGCGACCTCTTGTGACCTCATGTGACAGGCAAGAACATGCAGAACAATCAACTTTAACGAACATTATTTTGGTTTAAATGTTCGACAGAAGAGTATTAGGGCACAAAGGAACAAAAGATATTTAGCATTTCTAGAATAAAGTTGAAATATTGACAATAAAGCTGAGCTTTCAGTATATGCGCTAACGATAATAGTTTGATTTATTTAGAAAAGTTCAACATTTAGACTTTATTCTCGAAGATTTATCGTTTCTTATTCGTGGCATTAAGATCTAAAGGTTTGACCTTATTCTCTTATTCTATTGTTGACATACTCTTCTGTATCAATCGATAGGGGCCAAGTGGCTAAATGACTTCACAATAAGAAAGAGTCAATACATTGAACAATAAACAGCACAACTATATCCCGTCTCTCGCAAGAATCAAGGGAAGTTACATTCTCAGTTGGATTACCAGAAGTGTTCTTTCTCCAGTCTCTAAGTGCATTTCACATTAGCACTGACGTATGCTTCACTGTGATGATGGTGAAACTACTCATTAAATTGAGGTGTTGGCTATGAAAAGTATTGTGCAAACTTTCACAACACAAACTTAATCGTAACTTCATCTATGAAGAGGTAACTAGGGAACAGGCCGGGAGATAATAAACTGTGTAAGTTGCTCCATCAGCCAAAAAGTGATTGGAATTTACAATCCATTAGCAACTGTGCCTGAAAAGACAAAGCAAAGTGTTCTTGTGTGAGACCTGGCGTGTTGGGTGGAAGTGGCTCCTTGAGAGGCTTGGTGAGGAGGTAGAAGTGTTCACAGCCATGAAGAGGAATGGACACCTTCATCTCACTGGCCTGGCCCAGCTCGTACGCCCACTAGAGCAGAGACAAAACATATACATCTCTCTGCTACTCTGAGGTATATTGTGTCCCATATGGGAGACGCTGCAATCTGCCCTGCAAAGATCATTGTTGATCGTTCAGGAGGTTTTTAACAGGAGCAGAATTATCCGCAGAAGTTTCTTCCTCTCAAAAACAAACAACCCCGCAGATTAAAACCAGTAAAAACACAGAATGAAGCAGTTTCACATTCAGAATCAGTGTTTCTCCGGTGGACACTGGACGGAGCGGCTAACAGCTAACGGCTAACGGCTAACGTCTGCTCAGCTTGTTTCTCTGAGAACTTAAGATCCAGACGTCCGAGGACTAACATCCTTCATCCTTCAAATATAAAGTTAAAAACAGTTAAGTGTCTGGATAAAAAGTCAACTCAACAAAACATATAACATATGTTTTGTTGTTGTCGTCGTTTTTAGACATTTTAATGCAGAAATATACGCACATTAAACTTTGAAGCGATTTCTTTAGTCACACTGTTCATCAGCTGACCATGAAATAAGAATACCTTCCTAAATGCTCACAAAGGTGTTTCTCATTCATTCCCTGATCTAAATCCCACTCCGAGCTTCACCTGTCCAGCGCAGTTGACAAAATATTCACACTCAATGGAGCCGCGATCAGTCTCCACCGCCGTCACTTGACCCTTCTCTACCAGAACCTGCTGAACAGTGGTCCGCTCCAGGATCTGAACCCCTGCAGAGGAAAGAGAAGGTAGGAGGATGGTCAACAGGAGACAGGGGAGGGGATGGAAGGGAGGAGGGGATGCCAATAAAGAGGAGAATTAAAGGTCAAATATGCTTGTGAAACATTTGTTATAATGGTCCTTTAATGCTCTATGAAAAGCAAGCTGTGAGTTTGAGTGTCTTGCCATGTCCAGCAGCAGCCACAGCCAGGGCGTGGTTAACTTCAGGTGGAGACACCACGGCGTCCGCAGGGAGGTGAAGCGCCCCCACCAGGTCATGAATGTTAACATGAGGGTGCAGTTTGGCCACCTCTTTGGGCTTAATGATGTTACAGCTGATCCCCATCACCCTAAGAATAGAGTGGAAAAGATGAAGAAGAAGGTCTCGTACAGATGCACATCTGACCTGGTTTCACAGCGTATGCAATATCAGGTAAAGACTGCACAGCGATCATTTCACCTTCTGATGTGAGGACAAACATTAATCTCACTGGGAGCTGAGAGCAGATATCATTTTCTACCAGCAATAAAACAGTAAAAGAATAAAGCATAAAGCCCAAGTCTGTGTCAAGCCCTCGATTAAATCAAGACTTTGTGGCTAGAGTGGAAAATGAGTTTTCACTCAAAGTCCTTGTGCAACTTGACAGAGAGCTGCCTCATCCCCAACAGGTAGCTGCTGCCAAAAGGTATCTCTACTAAGTATTAAGGTTTGAGGGTCTTACTTTAGTCGGGATGCCAGGCGCTTCAGAGAGAGGAAGCGATCCTGGTTTTGGGCCAGACACAGAGACCCCGTCTGCACATAACCTGAAACACACAAACAAACCAAACCATAGAATACGCGACTGAGCAGACCTCAAACGACTCGGGCTCCCCCCCCCTCAATGACGCAACCACATCAAAAAAGCCAAAAATGATATTAAAACTTAAAACTGAAGGAAATATTATTCTCGCTTTGGAAAAGCCTAAAACATAAAAGGAAGCGTTATAGAAAGGCACACGATCTATAATAATAATAATCTATAGGAAGTAATGCACGCCTCACGCTAATGTTTGCAGATGCTGCACATCTCTAAATCCCCCAGAGCAGTGTTTCTCAAACGGGGGTACTTTGGAGTACTGTCGGGGGTACTTGACATATAAAATAAATGTGAATTAAAAAAATATCGGTCATACAGTATTCCTAAAATAATTACACTATAATAAGTTCAATAAAAGAAAGTAAATGTAAGCTTGATAAATACATTTTCACTGTAAACTGTCAACATTCGCAACAAACGCAAGTCATATTCAAGATAACGCTCGTGCGTGCGACCAGGAAGCTCGTGTTCATGTTGAACGACAGACAACAATCAGGAACATGGATCTGTGTCTAACCCTAACCCTGTTTTTGGTAATTTAGTAGCAGTGAGGATAATAATATTAGTCATAAAGTAAACATGTGTCAAGATAAGTAACATATGAGAGAAACATGTCACCTGTTTTGACCCCAGTCTCCTCCTCCAGCTGCTGGTAAAGACTATTGGAGTAGTTTGCCATTTGACACTCGATGGAAATAGGTTTGGCCACGCTGACAATGCCAGCACACAGTCTGGTTGTTCCTGCGCCGAGCCTGCCAGCAGGAGCACAGGGGAGGCAGCGTTAGCAGAACAATATCCAGTCAACAGCTCTTACTGATTCTCTCATGCCAGAAACTGTAATGCTAGTATTTGAAGTAGATATCCCAACTATCGTGGAAATATTGTATTAGACATGAAAGACTGTATTATTTGTTGTCATCCATTTGGTATTTTGAAAAGGCCTCAGTCCTTCACACTTAGCATGCAACACGTGAGAAGACTCTGGGAGTCTGAAGGTCAAGATAAGGTGAAGGCCTTGTAGATATTCTTGACTGTAACATCCTGCAGCCAGAGTTACACACTAAACATTGTTTTGCCTCCTCCAACATGGCGTGATTATACATGTGTGTAATGTGCGAAGGCAATGTTACTTTAAGCTAAAGTCAAGATTGTGTCAACAAGCTAAACCACAATCTTCTCCGTCAGATTTGAGTTGTAATAAACTTGTTTATTTGAGTAAGGCCGACTGAGGCTCATCAAGTATTATTTTAACCGTCTAAGTAAAGACTAACCTGAAGTACAAGTTGTCCAGATCACCAACTTGTGTGTGCTTGTTCTGTAATGCCATCCCCCACTTGGGCCAACCCAGCCAAAGAAGTCTGACCCCCCCTGCCACCATGAAAACAAACATTCCCAACCATCACACATCTCTCACCTGCCCTGCTCCAGCAGCACAATATCAGTCCAGCCCAGTTTGGCCAGGTGGAAGGCTACAGATGATCCCACAATACCTCCTCCACAGATCACCACACGGGCCTGGCTGGGCAGTGGGAGCAGCTGGGAGTCTCCACTGACAGCCATACTGTGCGGGGACGTCCAGAGTCCCCTGCCGGCCAATCTGTACCCCGTCTGAGGAAGCAGCAGCCTGGGGCGCAGCACAGGGGACAGAGCCCTGGAGCTCCGCACACAGCTGCACATAGCTGTGCTTTCTGCAATCACAAACACGCACAAACTCACGCACTTGTCATGTATTCAAGGTTACTATACGTTTAATTGAACACAACAAACGTCACTTTGTTATTTCTACAAGGTTACATGAAGATGTAAATTAGTGCCAATCCTCTATTTAGTTGTGGTTTTTCGGAGACTAACATTACGAATGATCAAGTAGTTGTCTGTAAGTTAGCTCAACTAACCCAGGTTGACATTAAATACACGATTTAACACTTTGCAACACAAATGGGGCCTAGAAATCCAGCAAGGTTAACTTAAAATAGTCCTTCAAGTGTCACAATTATATTACAGACTAATGTTAGCTTTAACCATGTAACGTTAGATATCCCGTTAGCATCAGAGCGAGCTTTAGCTTACAGTATCTCTATAAACTATCCTGAAACTGTATCTTAGAGGTAAAGAGTCTTAGCTGACCTATACATTCATGAAGTTTCGTAAAGGTTTCTTGACATGTTGTGTGTGTTTGAGCTCCTGTGGTTAAAGTTAGCGTGAGTGGTGCTGGTAGCTAGCGTAGCTTAGGCTATCGTAAAGCTAGCTAGTGTTGATTGTTCCCCAGGAGCTAGCTAAACGTCAACCGTGATGAGAAACATTTCCCCCGGCGCTTCCTTTATTGTTAATAACGACTTAAAACTCACCGAATCAAGCAAGTCCAGCCGGTTTTATGTCCTTAATAATGACTAATAACCTGTAATGTAGTATTATGACAGCAAGTCTTGTTTTGGTACTGCAGTCAGCGCCAATGTCAAACTAACGTCAATCATAGCGGGCACTTCCGGTCTCATACTTCAAAATAAGAGAATTCTGCTTGCAAGTGTTGTATTGTGATGCAGTGATATGTCAACAAACGTGTTATTAATTCACTGGCCTGGTTAAAAGGAGAGACACTCATTAACTGTCTAGCCTTATATAAATTAAGGTCATACATCTGGGTAAACTGAAAATTATGTAATATACCGTCAATGTATGTACATTTACTCAATTACTGTAGTATTATTTTGAGGTACTTGTACTTTACTTGCATGTTAATGTTATTCTACCTTCTACTCCACTGTTTCTGGGATATTCTGTTCACTACATTTATCAGATTAATTCAGTTACTAGTTACTTTGCTCATAGATATTTTAAAAAACAATGCATTATTACATTACAGTAAGTTTAAACCAACCAACAGTATAACATTGAATATAATTAGCTCTATTGCATCCAGCTACAATATTTAAAATATATCTTACATGTTACTGCATCAAAAATGATAATCTAATATCATAATATTTAATGTTGTAACTACTGAAGAGCCCATTTTGCTGCATTTTCTTATAATTTTATATTTAAGTAGGCATACATTTTCTTGGTTGTACTTACATATTGTTATTTAAGTAACATTTTGAAGAAACATGCAAACGCCACACAGAAGAGCTCAAGATGCTGCGAGGCGACAGTGCTGCTGCTCTGCACCATCGATGACCACACGTCATTCTGAAGGGATTCTGCACAATGAGTACATAAGTATTGTATTGTACTGCAGTGTAGTATTGCTAATTGTCCTTACTTTTACTTGTCCTAACATTAGGTTGGGATAGTTATAAATAGCTTAGCCTACAGCAGAAGTTTTCAAAGTGTGAGATGGGCCTCTCGTGGGGGGCTCCAAACTATTTCAGGGGAGGCTCAGTGAGAAAAACTTACATTAGTTATTACAATGAGTTTTCAAGATGACATAGAATAACCTTAATGTGAGTGATTTGGTGAAAGACTTCAGAGATAGTTTCCTGATTCCATAGGCATCTGGGAATTAAGCAAATCAAAGCTCGTAAACTGAGGGAGGGGTGAGGGGAGGCCCACAGTCTCAGACTTCACCAACCTCTGACTCATGGAACATGAAATGTAGAACATGCAGCTGAGCACACGCAGGACTGACCACTAAGAGGCGCCAGAAGCTCGGGGAGCGCAGGGAGATTTGACTTTTTATAATAAGTGATACACATGAGCATGTCCTCCAGTGACCACAGGGCGTAGCATAATGAGCCCGTTTATAATCCAACCTGCAGGATTCTCTCCAGGAGCATCACGGTGAGTGTGTTTTTAGATCATTTATAGTGTATATATAGTTATTTCCATTTTATATGTTGCTTTTTTAACTGACTTTGTTTGTTTTATAAAGCTCTGAGAGAAACTCACAAGATTTAAAATGCACTGTCCTGTAACTGTGCAAGTGGCAATACATCTATTTAAAAAGGCTTTAACGTTACTGGCCACACACACACACACACACACACACACACACACACACACTTTTGTTTGTTTGTTTTTCTGCAGGGTTAAAGAAACGCTTCTGGTCTGGATGTCATGAAATGATTATATTTCTCCTTTTTAATTTTGCTAGCGAGAGCAAGGCCTTGGCAGAGGTCTCCCAGTGCGCTTCTGGTTAATATGTAATGCACTGGTGCTTTGTAGATGCACTTATGAATATGAACATCATTTAGTGATACCAGGTTGTGAAACATGTGTCTTTTCTAGCTCTTCGGTTCAGGTACACCCCTCCATCTGACCTCCTGCAAAACAACAAGGTTTTACTATAAGTGCCGACTAAACGGTCCCATTATTAAAGATGTATTAATAGACTTGATGGCTTATTAGAAAGTGAGAAAGAAGAAGCATTTATTAAGGGATTAACAACATTTATAGTTGCTTTATTACCTAAAAGAAAGGACAAACCCCGGCCAAAGGAGCATTACACAACCTGACAGCCCTGACCTTGTTCTTATCAATGACTTATAACAGATGTACTAAAGCATAATATCTGATCGAATAAAGAAGTAAAGATATTGACAGAACCTCAAGACACAGAAGCAGATGCTGGATAACAAGCCACAAAGGAAATAGTAAACTATTTTTATTGACATGTTTAAATTCAACTATTTACAAGTTCTCATCGCAGGAAACATTTCACAACGTTACAGTTTGAAGAAGACACATCCTGTTTGCACATACAGGCGTCTGTAGCTCACCTGTGCACGTGTTTGTGTTTGAACATCGAGCGCTGTGTCTGCTTTGGGATAAATCAACTTCTCGACTTCCAGCTGTGTTTTTGCATGTTTTCATTTATTTACCACAAATCACAAGAATATACTTCACATCACTGACATTACTCTGACTATGATGCCAAAACATGAAACAACATTGTCCTGTGAAAGAGACGGCGTTACGCATTCTGCCACAAGATGGTGGTAGAATAAAGAGAGCTGCCCATGTCAAAGTATTTGGCACTTTTCTACAGACGAGCCAGCAGAGTGATGACTTAGTGAAGTAAACGTTATAAATCAAGCAATCAGAATAAAGTTAACGCAGCAGATTACATTTACCTCCGTTATCTGTCCTGGTGGAGTCCTGTATGAAACACCGTGCGTGAAGTTTATTTAAGTTCTAAGTGGGAATTATGGAATTATAATTTTATGGAAATAAGGGCGATAAGTGATCACAGCTATACAGATGTTTATTGTGCATGTTCATTTTAAGTCTTTCAAATTGTACATTTAACTGATGTCCAATGAGACTCGAGCTGTCGGGAGGAAGAGAGGCTGACAGAGCAGGTTTTATATTTGTTTTATTCAGAATTAAAAGGAAAATGTACTATTTTATATTCACCAAATCATGCCTTGTAATGTCGTCGTTGTTCTTATAAAACATGAGGAACTGAGGGGGAAATAAATCTCTGAGAATGTGCCTCCTGTGGTTGTACATGGTCTTCTTCATGGGGGGGACTGTCCTCCTTGAAGTTGTTGTACGAGAGTGGTCTGGGCAGGAGGGGGACTGTCCTCAACGGATTATGTAACAGTGTGTCTGACACGGGGAGGGAACGTAGTCCGCCTGTATGAATGTTGTACAAAGTGTCCTGGCAGTAGGGACCGGGTTTCCCCTCGCTGATGGTTTGAGCGATGAATGGTGGTCTTCAGGGAGGGGGGGACGTTGTCTCCTGATGTTGTGAGGCAGGAGTTGTCTAGTCTTCAGAGGGCACGTGTCCCTAACCTGATGTTTGTTTTTTATACAGTGTTTTCTTCAGGAGGACGTGTCCTCCTGATGTTGTACTACGTGTGTGTCTGCAGAAGGGGGACATGTGGCCCATGATGTTTGTAGATAGATGTGTACTGCAGTAGGGACGTGCCTCCTATGTTTGTACAATTGTGTCTTGCAGGAGGGGCCGTGTGCCTCCTGATGTACGAGTGTTATGAGGGACTCCTCCGATGTTGTGATTGCTTCAGGAGGGAGGTGTCCTCCTGATGGTGTTGTACAGGAGTGTGTCTTGCAGGAGGGGACGTGTCCTCCTGATGTTGTACAGAGTGTGTGCTAGCAGGAGGGACTTGTCCTTAATGATGTTGACAGCGTGTTTCTCATGAGGACATTTTCTCCTGATGTTTAACTGTGTCTCTCAGGAGGGGACTGTTCCTCCTGATTTGTACAGAGTGTCTCGCAGGGGACAGTGTCCGGGCCTGACTATGTACAGAGTGTCTGCAGGAGGGGACGTTCCTCCTGATGTGTACTATGTGTCTACAGGAGGGGACGGTTCCTCCAGATGTTTACAAGTGTGTCTGCAGGAGCGTGGTTTCCGGTGCCTGATGTTGGTCAGAGTGGGTCTGCAGGAGGGACGTATCCGTCTGATGTTGTACAGGGTGTCTGCAGGTAGTGCGTGTCCTACTGGATGTTGGGTACGAGGGTGTATCCTGGAGGATGGGGACGGTTCTCCTGATGTTGTAACAGTTTCGCGAGGAGGGACGTGTCCTCCTTGATGTTGTACAGAGTGTCCCCAGAGGGTGCCGTGTCCTCCTGATATTTGTACAGAGTGGTCAGAGAGGTGATCTAGTTGACAGTGTGCAGGGGCTTTCTCTATTTTCGATGGTTGCAGAAGAACTCCTGACAGTCTAGGGTTAGTTTCTTTTGTATTTCTGGGAGGGTATTGATGTGTGCAATGCTGCAGGAGGGCTGTCTCCTAGTGTAAGAGGCTGCAGCGTGTCCTCCTGATATTTTGTACAGAGTGTTCTGCAGGAGGGGACGTTCCCCCCCTCGATGATGTATGTACAGAGGTATTCTGTCAAGGGGACGTGTCCTCCTGATGTTGTCACAAAGAGTGTCTGCAGGAGGACGAAATTCCGTCCTCTGATATTTACAGGTGTGTTCACGGAGGGAACGTGTCCTCCTGATTTTCAAGGTGTCCGGTCAGGAGGGGACGGTCCTCCTATAGTAGTACAGATATGTGTCTGCAGGAGGGGACCGTGGTCCTCCTGATGTTGTACAGTGTCCTTCTTCAGGAGTGGACGTGTCCGTCCTGATGTTGATACAGTGTGTGTCTGCAGGAGGGACGTGTCCTCCTGATGTGTCATAGAGTGGTGTCTAGCAGGAGGGGACTGTCCTCCTGAAGTTGTACAAGTGTAGTCTGCAGGAGGTGACTGTCCTCATGATTTGTTGTACGAGTGTTCTGCGAGGTGGGCGGGTGTCCTCGACTGAGGTTTGTACAGTGTTGTCTTGCGCAGGAGGGACAATGTCCCTCCTGATGTTGTACGGAGTGTGTCTTTCAGGACGGGACGTGTCCTCCTGATGGTTGTAACAGAGTGTGTCTGCAGGAGGGGTGTCCCTCGTGTTGTACAGGTTCTGCAGGTAGGGACATGTTTAACCGATGTTGTACGGTGTGTCAAGCAGGGGGAACGTGTCCTCTGATAATGTTGACAGAGTGTTCTCAGGAGGAGGACGTGTCCTCCTGTAATGTTGTATTGTAACAGAGTGTGTTCTAGCATGAGGGACGTGTCCTCCTATATATGTACAGATGGTGTCCTCAGGAGTGTGGACGTTCCTCACGATGAATTGTACAGAGTTGTCTGCAGGAGGGAGACGTGGGTCCTTCTGATGTTGTACAGAGTGGTGCTGGCAGGAGGGGACACACTGATGTTGTCCATGATGTCTGCAGTAGGGACGTCCTACTGTGTGTCTAAGCCAGGAGGGGACGTGTCTCTCCTGATGTTGTCACGAGTGTTCTCAAGAGGGGACGTGTACCTCGGCATATGTGTACAGAGTGTCTCAGAGGGTGAACGTGTCCTCCTTGATGTACAAGAGTGGTTCTCTACAGGTATGGTGGACGTGTCCCCGACATGATTGTGTACCAGGAGTGTCTGCTGAGGGTAGACGTGTCCGTCCTGATATTTACAGAGTGTGCTGCAGAGGGGACGATTCCTCCGGAAATGTGTACAGTGTGCGTGCAGGAGGGAACGTGTCCTCTGATACAGAGGTGTCAGAGGGACGAGTCGCTGTTTTCAGTGGTCTGAAGGGGCGCTTTTCCTCGGCTGGGATGTTGTAAAAACATATTGTCTGCAGGAGACGTGTCCTCCTGATTGGGATTGTACAGAGTGTCTCAGGAAGGGAACTGTGTCCTCCTGATTTGTACAGAGTGTCTACAGTGAGGGGACGTTTCCTCCTGAAGTTTTAAACAGAGTGTGTCGCGGAGGAGGGACGGTCCCTCCTGATTTGTACAGAAGTGTTTGCAGGGGAGGGGTACGGTCCTGCCTGATTTTGTACAGAGTGTCTGCAGGAGGGGACGGTCTCCTGATATTGTCAGAGTGGTCTGCAGGAGGGGACGTGTCCTCCTGATGTTGTACAGGTCGTCTTCGGAGGAAGGAGTTACGTGTCCTCCTTATGTTGTACAGAGGGCGTTTCCCGGAGTACAGTGTCCAGGAAGGGACGTTCTCCTGAGTATGTTGTACAAAGGTGCTGCATGATGGTGACGTGTCTGCCTGATGTTTGTACATGAGTTTCTTCGGAAGAGGGGACGGTCCCCTGATTTGATGTTGCAGTGAGGGATCTGTGCTTTGGTTGACAAGTGTGTCTCAGAGAGGGGACGTGTCCTCCTGAATGTGAATGTGTACTAGGATGGACGTTTCCTCTGGTGACAGAGTGTGTGGGAGGACTTGTCCTACCTGCTGATGGTGGCAGATGTGTCTCATGGTTGAGACGTGTCCTCCTGTGTGACGTGTGTTTGAGACGTGTTCCTGTCCTTGTCAAGTGGGTCGCAGAGGGGTTCGTCCTGTCTGTTGTACATAGTGTCTATGCAGGATGGGGACATTGTTCTCGCTGATGAGTTGTACAGTGTGTCTACATGAGTAGTGGACGTGTCCTCCTGATGTTGGACAGTTCGCAGGACGTACCTCGAATGCGTTCTAGGAGGAGGACGTGTCGCATGTACAGATGGTTCAGGAGGCTCTCCTGAGTTTTTACAGAGTGGTCTGCATGAGGGAGATGTCCTCCTGATGTGTACAGTCTTCTGCTAAGGAGGGACGTGTCCTTACATTCTGGGCAGGAGGACGTCTCCGTGTTACAGGTGTGTCTCGAGGAGGGACGTGGTCCCTTTAAATGATGTTGTACAGAGGTGTGCTGCAGGAGGACGTGTCGTCTCCTGATGTTGTACATAGTGTCTGCAGGAGGGGACGTTGTCTCCTGTATGTGTGTCCGAGCGATGTTCGGTTCCAGGAGGGACGTGTCTTCCTGATTTGTACAAGTTGTCTAGCAGGAGGGGACGTGGCACTGTCTAAGGGAAGGGGAAAGGAAAGGAATTTTGTAGACAGAGTGTCTGTCAGGAGGGATGTCCCCTATGTTGTACATGTGGTGCTGCAGGAGGGTACGTGTCCTCCGTGATGGGGATGCAATTTCTACAGAGATGTGGACGGCTCCGTGGATAGTGTGTTAGGATGACGTGTCCTGCCTTGATGTATGTGTTACAAGGTGGTGTCCCCGTTGACAGGAGGTGCAAGTAGGGGAGTTCCTCCTAGTTTTTACAAGGAAAAGTGAAGGAAGGGGAAGAAATTCGGGGGAGATGTTGTACAGGTGTGTCATGAGCCGTGCCGAGTTGAGGGGTTCGCAGTGAGGACGTTCCGTCCTGAATTTGTACCACTTGTCTCATGAGGGGACGTGGTCCTCTCATGTTTACAGATGGTGCTGCCAGGGAGGGACTTGTTCCTGCCTGATGTTGTACAGTAGGTTCTGCAGGAAGGGGAACTTGTCCTCACTGATGTTGTACATGTTGTCTGCCAGGAGGACGGCCTTAGTCAGTGGTTACGGGGTGACGTGTCTATTGTACAAGGTTCTGCAGGAGGGGGACGTGTTCACTCCTAGACATGTGGTGTACACAGTGATCTGGCTCAGAGGGGACATTCCTCGCGATGTTTTACAGAGGTGTCTCCAGGAGGGAAGGTCCTCCTTGATGTAATGTTCAGGATTGTTACACAGGAGGGGACGTGTCCATCCTGAGTATTGTGGAGAACAATGTCCTGTCTTCAGGAGGGACGGATTCCTCCTGATTATGTACAGTTGTCTTCAGGAGGGGAACGTGTCTCCTGATAGAGTTAAGAGGTTGTCTAAGGAGGGGACGTGTCCTACCTGATGTTGTAACGATTGTGTCTGTCAGGAGGGACGTTTCCTCCTGATGTTGACAGATGTGTCTCAGAGCGGTCTTAATGTAAGTTGTGTCACGAGGAGCCTCTGATGTGTCCATGTCCCTTCAGGAGGTGTCTCTATGTTGCATAGTGGTGTCTCAGGAAGGGGGACGTGTCCTGGCCTGATGATTTACAGTTCTCAGAGGTTCTCTGTATCCAGTACGTGTCGAATGGGGGACGTGTGCCTCCTTGATTTTGTAACAGTGTGCTGCAGTAGGGGACGTGTCCCTGATGTTGTAGCAGATGTGCTCTGCAGGGGGGACGTGTCCTCCTGAATGTTGACCAGAATGTGTCTGCAGGGAGGAAGGACAGTGTCCCTTCACTGATGTTTGTACGAGGTTTGCTTCATGGGAGTGGAACGTGTTCTCCTGATTATGTAGCAGAGTGTCTTGAGGAGGGGACCTGTGTCCGTCCTGAGTTGGTACAAGTTTCTTCGAGGAGGGGACGTGTCTCCTGATTTTGTCAAAACGAGTGGTGTCTACCAGGAGGGGAACGTCCTCCGCATGTATGTACAGTGTGGTCTGAGGAGGGACGTTTCCTCCGTGTGGGTTTACAGAGTGTCTGGTCTTCAGGAGGGAAACATGTCCTCCTGATGTGGTTGTAAACCGAGTGTCTGCAGGAGGGGACCGTGTCCTCCTGATGATGTACAGAGTGTGTCTACAGGAGGGGACGTGTCCTCCTGATGTTGTAACAGAGTGTGTTCGTCAGGAGGGGACGTGTCCTCCTGATGATGTTACAGAGTGTGTCTTCAGGAGGGGACGTGTCCTCCTGATGATGTACAGAGTGTCTGCAGGAGGGACGTGTCCTCCTGATGTTGTACAGTAGTGTCTGCAGGAGGGGACGTGTCCTCCTGATGTTGTACAAGGTGTGTCTTCAGGAGGGGACGTGTTCCTCGACATGAATGAATGTAGCAGTGTGTGTCCTACAGGAGGGGGGATGGTGGGTCCTCCTGATGTTGTACAGAGTGTCTGCAGGAGGGGACGTGTCCTCCTGATGTTGTACAGAGTGTGTCTTCAGGAGGGGACGTGTCCTCCTGATGATGTACAGAGTGTGTCTTCAGGAGGGGATGTGTCCTCCTGATGATGTACAGAGTGTCTGCAGGAGGGGACGTGTCCTCCTGATGTTGTACAGAGTGTCTGCAGGAGGGGACGTGTCCTCCTGATGTTGTACAGAGTGCGTCTGCAGGAGGGGACGTGTCCTCCTGATGTTGTACAGAGTGCGTCTGCAGGAGGGGACGTGTCCTCCTGATGTTGTACAGAGTGTGTCTGCAGGAGGGGACGTGTCCTCCTGATGATGTACAGTGTGTGTCTACAGGAGGGGACGTGTCCTCCTGATGTTGTTACAGACTTTCTGCAGGAGGGGACGTGTCCTCCTGATGTTGTACTGAGTGTGTCTACAGGAGGGGACGTGTCCTCCTGATGATGTACAGTGTGTGTCTACAGGAGGGGACGTGTCCTCCTGATGATGTACAGACTGTCTCTGCAGGACCACCATGGAATTTTAACATTGACCTCAATGTTCAATTAACTAATTTTGCTTTCTTTGAAGGACCCACAAAAAAAGCAAACAGGCCATATTCAGATCTGCTAACCTACGTATAGTAACCTACCTTATCTGAAGTATTCTGTCACTGGGAGATGTGAGCTGTCTAGTTTCTCTGTTGTTCTAACTATAATGTTTCAGTCAGTTTTCCTCATCCCATAGACCCACCAATAAATAATTAAGCTAACCAAACTAGCCCAATCTCCAGCGTTAACGTTATCAAACATAAGTTCAATACACTCCTGTATTTGATATAGTCTTTATTCATTCCACACCAGCGACGATGTTCCCAGCTGTGCAAGAGCAAAAAACAAGCTGAAGAAATGTGATTTTCTTTTATATTTACTACACAGAACATTTTCCTTCTTGTATTTGACAAATTCCTTTTACACACTTTTCATATACCTTTCCCACCGTTGTTTATTATATATATGCTAATGTCGGCTATTTTTGTCTTTTCTGTCGTTCTTTCATTCTTCCCCTTCCTCTGGTCCAGTCATGGGGAGGACAGAGGGAGGTTGCAGGTTTGTCGGGAAGAGATAACAAGTCTTATCTGCACGCTGCCAGACGCTGAGAGGCCTGATCCAATCAAGACCTGGTTAAAAGAATTCATCGACTTTTACACCTTGCCTCAATATGAAGTAGGTGGGGGGGGGGGGGGGGGGGGGGTTCACTGGTTAAAGTCTATGTCATCTTGAAGGAGCACTGAAGGGATTTCATTGGGAGATGTTTTTGGAAGATGGACAAGCATTAACATACTGTGAGAAAAGTTTTGAGACTGATGTGAAAACAGATTCAAACTGAGACAACAATGTGTTTTTGGAAGAAAATATGAGCTGGATAAGATGGATGCAGTACAACATACAGTACGTGGCCATCGTGTTTTATACTCAACGATCTTGAACTTTTTCATGTGGTGCGGGGGTGTTGTTAGCCACCACAACATGTGCAAAAGACTCTCAATGGACCAAATGTCACAGATGTGATTCATTCAGAAGGCGTCAGAAAGGTTACTGTGACTGCCCCCTTTTCTCTCCACTCCGTCCCATATAATTGAGCAAATGTCTATTAAGGTTAATGGTCATCCTCCTGCCGCTACCATCGTCATGTCTGATGATGATGTGCAGGTGTTTGCTCGCTGCAGAGACACTACAGCTACCTTCTACACTTTGTATCGCGTACTGTCAGAGCCGGCACGAGGCATAAGTGGACTGAGCGTCTGCTTAGGCGCCTGTGGGAACCAGAGGGCCCTGAGAGCGCTTGAGATGTCCCACAAGAGTCCTGCAGACCTATACGCTCATTACCCGTGGGCCCTGCCTCCCCCTCCTTTTAAAAGCGGGGGCCAATCTTTACAACTTTAATGAAAGGATTTAGCGAAAATAGAAGAAAGAAACACAGTGAGAGTGAATTGCAGGAACAAAAATCAGGTGAACGTCTGCAGGTTTGACAAATAACAGAAATGTTACGTTGATGTGCGACAAAAGTGAGAGTAAAATGTTAATATTTATTACGTCCATGCCAATTGCAGAGGTGTATATTACATTAAAAAAAAAATCATAAAAACAAAATCGATTTCACCATGTAATAGCCCCAGAAAGGCTAAATAACAACAACATAAGGCTACTGCTTCAATTCAAAGAATGCATTTATTAATCAGAGCACTCACATAAGAACGTAATGCTTCATATTTTATGAATTCATGATGCAGGGGGATGTGCGCTCTCTCTCACTCTTCACAACCACGAAAAGAAAGCAGGCTATGAAACCAACTAATAAATCGTGTTCTGCGTATCGATCTACTCATTCCAGTCCTACAGACAGGGCTGCAACTGCACCTGCACCTGCACCTGCACCTGCACCTGCACCTGCACCTGCACCTGCACCTGCACCTGCACCTGCACCTGCACCTGCACCTGCACCTGCACCTGCACCGTCTACACACAACTTTCCATGGCTCCGGAAAAACGTTGTTGTTAAAAAATGTGTGTGAATCTTTCGGTATCTCTAATTAAAAAAAAAAATCCCGATTGCTAATGAGAGTGCTAATATCAGGATCTACTCCACTCCGCAACATGGCAAATGATGATATGAAAGCAGAGTTTTTATATTTGAAAAAGTGATCACAACTGACGCAATAATGTGAACACACAAAGGTAAACCTGAGACAAAAGGAAACATTCATTAATGCTAAACTTAAACTTTTAATTTCTCAGAAACTTGCCACTTAAATAAAAGTAAAACTGGTATTATAATGCTCGACGCAACTTGTTGTGCAGGATAACTGTCCATCAGTAGCAATATTTAGCTTCTTTTGCAGAGAAAAACCTATAAACTCTTTAAAAAAACTTTGATGGTAAGAATCTCGATTCTTACATGAACCATCCCCTTCCATCGTGAAGATCACAGCTTTATTGTGTTGCTCTTTTCATCATCACCTTCTTCGAGGCCGGAGCCAATTAGGCTTCAATCCCACCTCCACCACGCTGGCTGATTTATCAGCCTCTAAAAGCCACACTGTGATGGCCACATCAGCTAGAACTCATGAGCAAATAATGGATTAAACATATTTCTCAATCACTGTCTTGCGATCGCCTGTTGAAACCAAGGAGTTTAATGATGACAGAGAGCTCGGTGGTGCTGTAAAATTCAATACCCATTAGTCATAGCGGGATGTCATCAGCTGGTCAATGGCGAGAGCGTCAATAATCCAGCCATCAGTTGTTCAATAGGTTGGTGTTGGAGAAAAGAGGAAAACAAGACAAATAAGAAAGGCAGGATACTTTGGTATGATGGTACGAACCGTTGCATTAAGATACGTTGCACATCAGGAAACAGTTTGATGTCAGTGAGGAGTTAAACTTCATTCTGTTGGGTGAGGTCCTCGGACACGCTGTTGAACTCAGTGGCCTTCGTGCTCATCCCCAGATACTGCTTCAGGAACTCGCTGAAACGTTTTTGGTTGTTCCACTTGCGGGCTGACTTCCGAATGCCGATGAAGCCGCCATACCTCTTCTGGTACGATCTCCCGGGAGACATCAGCTTCCTGTAGCCGTGCCTCCCTTTGACAAAGCCGCCGAACCTCTTGGAGACACTCAGCCCTACATCGCCCTGTCCTCTCGCTAACATGTCAGCAGCCCCTTCTTCCTGCCCTGCCTCCTCCTCATACTCATCCTCCAGAGACAGGGCATTCTGGGAATTGTAGGCAGTGTTCAGCTGACGGCCCTTGCCACCCAGATCCCTCTCGTCCACCCCGAGCGCCCGGGTCACGTGATCGTACCTCTGCAGTGCAAAGGGCAGCCACAGATCTCCTGCCACCTGCTCCTCCTCTTCCTCAGGGAACAGGGCCTCCACCTCCTCCTGAGATCTCTTACGCACGATACCGGTGAGGGAGGAAAGTGGCGATGACAGCACCTTACGACAGAAGTCCCAGGAGAAGGCTGGGGAGACGTTGGCTTCGCACTCGGTGAGACACACCTGAAGGAGACAAAGACAAGAGATCGTCTTTACTTTATTCTTATCACACAAATACAAATACGTTCATGTTCCCCTCTGGTTAACTCTTTATTTAGTGCCACCACCTTTTTGTTTGTTTTGTTTTGTATTTGTAAAACTAAGGACGTTTTTATCAGCCTAAAATGTACTTTGTGCAAATTGATAATTAGCAAATGTTAGCATGCTAAGCTAACATTATACCTCCTGAACAAAAGCTTAATGACGACGAGTCCTCTGCAGATAGTAAAGAACACTTCACCCAGTAAAACCTTGTGCGTGCATGTGTTTGAGAAGTAGTAAGTATACGACTGGATGAGACTCAAGTAAAGATTCCCGTCCAAAACCCTTCACACCTCCTAAGAACGATGTTTTTAGTTTATCTATAGTGAATAATTAAACAGCTGAGTGGTGCTTCTGCTGACCCTTTAAAGCTCATTATTCCACAGTGTGTCAGATTAAAATACCACATAACCACCAACATAAGTGTGTGGTTACAGACTGACACAGGTTCACACAACGGATGGTTCATATGTATTCATATTTCTTATTTATATATATATATATATATATATATATATATAAATATACAAAAATATATATTTATACATATTTATAAATATGTATAAATATATATACACATATTTATATATACAGTATATATATATATATATATATATATATATATATATATATATATATATATATAATATACTGTATATATATATATATATATACTGTATATATATATATATATATACTGTATATACATATTTATACACAGTATATATATATTTACACATATTTATATATACAGTATATATACTGTATATATATATATATATATATATATATATATATATAGATATATATATACAGTATATATATTATATATATATATATATATATATATACATTATATATATACATATATATATACATATAATGTATATATATATATATATATATATATATATATATACTGTATATATAAATATATATATTTTTATATATATTTATATATATACAGTATATATACTGTATATATATATATATATATATACATTAATATATATATATATAATATATACATATAATGTATATATATTATATATATATACAGTATATATACATATATCTATTTTTATATATATAAACCATTATATTTATATAATATATTATATAATATATATACAGTAATATATATATATATACAGTATATATAAAGATATATATTTTTATATATATATATATATATATATTATATATATATATACAGTATATATATATATATACAGTATATATATATACTGTATATATATATATTTATTATTTACACATTTTGTATGATTGTTATTATTCGTTTTGTTTTTCTGAGGTCTTATGTCAGGTAATTTTCTGCTTTAACTTAATAAAAAGATTTTAAAAAATTAGAAATAAAAGAAGGAGGATCCGACAATTCAACACGCTTCTCGATTCATAGATGAACAGGCCACAGGGACACATCTGGGATCCTCCCCGGCCCACAGAGCTCCTTATCTGGATGGGTTCTATTAATAGGCTGAGGTGGAGGTTTGGGGAGCCATATTGATCAGCACCAGTGGTTCTCAACCTGGGGGAGGCAACTCCAAAAGCACAAGTCACAAGATTGATTTGGAGGCAGCCAGGAAACAGCATGATAAGTTATCTTCTGAGAAAAAAGCCTTTTTTTCCTGATTGCTTCGGCACAATCTTTGAAACTATAGACTATTTTTGCAAAACTCTACACACTAACCTGCAAAACATTTGAATCTCTTGCAAAACTCTACAAACTCTTTTAAAATGTATGTTTTTGTGTCCATACATGGAACACAAACCATCACTTGTGGCTTTTGCTTTATCTGTGCACAGGGTAAAGACGTTTACAATAAAGTTGTGTCATACTTGTAGTAAACACATACAAACACAAGTATTCAAATGTGTACAATGAGATTAATTATTAATCCATTAAACATGTTACATGATATTCAGTCACACTGATTTTGGTTTAGCATACATAGGAGGAGTCAGAAGAGATATTATTATCAACAAGTCTGAGCTTCTGTTGTGAGTTGCTTCAAAGGAGTGTGGAGGAAAATAAAAGAGTATATTTAAGAAACAGGAGCAGAGCAGGAGGATGGAAGAGGTGAGTCTGTGGAGGAAAGGGGCGCTAATAGAGGTCAGAACCCATTAGCTAGGAAATCTGGATGTGGACAGCAGGCCGAAGCATCGGGGACAGAGAGATGCCCGACTTAATGGTTTGTGGGGGGTTTTCCGCCCGAGGGTCAGTCCAAGCCAAAATGAGAAAAGTGACTCAAGGAAAGCTGGATCAGCAGAACTGCAGAAGTATTTAATACAGGACTTCTTAAACAGTAAATGGTTCATTGTCACACATCCCTGCAAGGACTTAAAAACACACTCACACTAGACTATTCTCACCCCTCTGGGTTTTTATCTGAAAGAGAAAGTGATTGGTGTTCAGCAGAGCAGAGAACAGAAACACTCGACCAGTGTTCCCTGGATGCTTCACTTCTGCTGTCATGTCTCTGTCTCTCACACACACACACACATACACACACACACACACACACACACACACACACTCACGCACACACACATACACACACATACACACACAATCATGCACCGCTCGTACATTTACGAAGTTAAGTTAAGTTAAGTTCACGGACAAAAAAACGTATGCAGAAAAAAGAAAAGCGAGTAAAAAAAAAAAAATGTATTGAGGTTTGCCAATAAAGCTTTGAATCTCTGTCGTCATTCCTTAAAAAATGTTTT
Organism: Cottoperca gobio; assembly: GCF_900634415.1. Lineage (NCBI taxonomy): Eukaryota > Metazoa > Chordata > Actinopteri > Perciformes > Bovichtidae > Cottoperca > Cottoperca gobio. The sequence goes on from NC_041357.1 coordinate 29,595,825, forward strand.
TTAATGAAATGATGGATTAAATGAGTTAGTCTTTAATGAACGTGACTTGTTCTGTCAACATACATACATGAAGGTACGGACGGACTGAGCGCTGCTGCACTTGTTGGGTGTGTTTGGGATGGAGACAATGCACACAATGTTTCTGTAAGTTATTGATAACTTACTTAGAACGTTGTTTTTGTCACCCAAGTATCCAGAGGCTCAACATGCCTGTTGCAAAACATACGGAAGGAAATCAACAACTGAGCATAAGAGAAGAACAAAATAAAGTGACTGAACATGTGATGAAGCAATAGTTGGATTACTTTTTCAAAAGCCACGCCCCCAGCTTCAGACCACTGTGTACCATCACACTCTGGGTTTTAAATCACCCTGTCAGTCGCTGACGTGTGAGATGAACTAAACAAACTCCTGCAGCTTCCTATCGAACACTGCAGACCCAGGAAGCACGAGGCTGATGAGTCGATGCAGGAACAGTCGATGCTGCTGCTGCTGTGTTTCATCACTGTCTGCCCGCCTGCATGTCGGAGGCTTAAAGATTCTCAATCTACAAAAAAAACATTCACTTACACGCACGCACAATCATGCACGCACAGTCCCAGACAGACTTTTTTCCAGACATTTTTACAACCTTTATCCTTTTTTCCAGTGTATGTACATCATAGTTCTTTTGTAAGCGTGACGTTAGTTGGAAATACAGTTGTCATGACAACTTAAAATTAAACCCCCTGAAATGTCGTGGCAACTTAAAATGAGTGGCTGTCTAGAGAATGATGAGTGAGGCAACAAATGCACTAAACACAATATTCATCTCTGCTCCTACAGATCTTTAATGCATGCATGCATGGCGTCCCTCCCAGTGAGTGGGCCTCATACAGTAGCATAAACAAAGACGTAAAACACACATGCCTGTATCAGGTGCCCATCATAAAACCATAAACACTGCAGGGCATCTACACAAAGTCTGACCTGACCAGGTCAGTGTGTTTATCTCCACACAGATGAAATGCCTGTAATACCACTGCAACCATCACAACTCATGGAAAGCCCGCGCTTCTTCACATCCGGCACTAAAATGGAATATTCTACATATTTATTGCATCTTTCATATTTTTATTGTCATTTTCTATTTTCAATTTATGTTCTTGACTATCTCAGTCCTGGATCTGTATTTTTATCTCCTCTTAATATATTTATTGTTTATCGTATGCACCAAAACACCAAGTGTGAAACTGGCATGATTATGATATTAATTGCATTCTGTAAAATGTGAACAACATATTTTAAGATACTTTTTTCGTCAGGCAATATGTGCAGACTCTCATCGCGCCAGTAGAGGTGCGTGTCTCTAAATTGGAGAAAATTATTATTTGGTGTGGGTGGATGATTTATGCGTACATGCGGATTCGGATGACGTCAGAGCCGATCCGTGCATCTCTACTGCACAGGGAGAACCCTTGGGCCCGTTTTAACCGGTTTGCTATGTCGGTGGTCACAGTGCGCTGCTGATTAGATTGGCCTGTCTAAGTAATGAGCTTATGGCCATAAAGCTGCTGAAGTCATTAACCTTATAGAGCCCGCTGTAATGGACGGCCATATTCTGGCATGGGCCTCAGCCACCAAGGCCATAAAGAGCAATCTCCACTGTCTCCTGAACAGGGCTCTGCTTTTAGACGCATACCTTCCCACTCACTCAACACTAACTGCAGCCCTAACCCCCGCCATGCCCTGCACTGAGACAATACGCAATAAAGACAATTATATTAAGCAACCATTTGAGATCCCATTAGGGTTTGGTTGGCTGGAGCTTCAGGTTTGGGAGATGTGGGAGGTTTGATGCATTGCTTTGCTTCTTGTAATGGACAGGATGACATCACATCGTGTTCTCCAGATTTCTCCCGATGACTTCAGAGCTCTGTTCAACATTAAGTATTTAACTGGCAGATAAAATATTAGGTTTGGGCATGAACAAGTCTGTCTGATTGACAATATTAGTTTCCCAAAAGTATCGTAAAGCTTTGTTTTCAACCTTGATTGAGTGATAGACAGGGAGAGGGTATAACCTGGGGACTAAAGCGTGTTCAGGGGCAGACATCATTATCCACAAAGCACTGAAACTGTGTGTTACACTGCTGGAAGGTAGTATCACTCAATTATGTCTTCATCCAAGTCTTTTGGGAATTCAACCAAGCAGCCGTCCAATCACCAGCTGACTCTTGTAACCTGTTGTGACCGCTGTCTGCAAACAGACCTGGAAACAAGAAATGCAGGTAATGTACCCACTATGTGGAACCTTTAATACATCACATTATCACTCCCTGCACAGGGAGGAAGAATGTGCAGTGCCCTCTTGATCCTCAGTAACAAGTGCCCTTGAGCAAGGCACCCAAGACACAATCGCTGGAGGATAATGTTGAATTGAGGGGACACACTACAGGTGAATAGGGTAACAAATGAACTAACAGATGAAACACCATGAAACTTCCCCACTTCATTACTCACAATAACACAATTACTTTTTATATTACAAGTTTTCTGACATGTTTAAATATGTAAATGAGGCATTGTGTAATGTAACTCTTGGAGAGTTTAGGAGAAATCTACAGACACAAACACACAAAGTTAGAAACATAAACTCTGGACGTGGATTTTGATATTTTCTTTCCACTCGTCTAATAGAAAACATGTTATGGAAGCAAAATATCAATATTGAGAAGTGCATGAAAACACAAAGTAGACTGTATTGTAAAACAAAAGAAAGTAAAAATATATCATAACTATGCATCTGTAAGTGGGATTATTAAGTGCGATATTACACACAAACACAAAAAGTGCACAAACAACTAGAAATCTTGGACTACAGCTACAACCAATCACATTGCCCGAATGAAACGACCTGTTGTGTATGCCGAGTTGAAGAGCAGCTTGGATAATGTTGAGAATCCCCAACACTTATCTTTCATCAAACACAAATCAGATGCACACGTACGCAAGCATGTACGCATGCACACACACACACCATCTCCTGCTTTGGTCTGATAAGTGGCCGGAACAATTACTGTAATCGAGTCATCTCTGCGAAGGAGCAGATAAGGAGTCAGACCTTCCCCTCCACCCTTATCACTCACATCACCACAGACACACACACACACACACACACACACACACACACACACACACACACACACACACACACACACACACACACATGCATGCACACACACACTGCTCTGAGCTCATCAACCTTCCCAAAAATTACGATATTTTAGAGCTCCACCTACATTTCTCAAATGAGGCTTCCTGTCTCTTTCAGAGATACTCGCTCTCCGGGAATTAAATATTTAAAATGAACTAAACAAAGTGCTTCGACACAGTGTAATTATTTATTACTTGTTAATCATGTTAAAAAATATCAGCTCAAAATTGTCTGCGAGCCATATCGCGTCATCGAAAGAGCCATAGGTTCCCGACCCCTGGATCATACCATTATGTGAAAGAAGGAAGGGGGACAGACGCTCTAAAGACAGCGAGTGTAGTGGCACAGGCCAGGTGCACACAGAGCGACGGGGAGACGAGGGATTTAAATGCAACAGGTCGGGAGAAAGTGAAGAAATGAGCGAAAACCGAAAACGAAGCTCTGCACTAAAGACTTTTATCTAAAGTGTCATAATGTTCAGACTTTGACCTTTATTTATTTGATTTGTTTGCTGTGGTTCTGTGTTAAGTTGTTCATTTAAAGGTTTGATTAAATGTTAAACAATAATAACTGTGAATTTTGTTTGTAACGAAGAAAATGTTTAAAAATAAGGCTTTTATGAAAAACACTGAATGAAAAATTGCTTACCAACACAAACCATTTATAATTGCTAAATTAGTCTAAAATAGAAGGCTCCGAGTGACACTACATGAAAAGTCATTTGGGAGCCGTAAGAGCCAAAAGAGCCGAATCTTTGAAAAGAGCCGGACCTCCCATCACTAGTATGAAGGTCTGACTCATTACCATGGGAACGTAAATACAAACACGCACGCCTCACTCACACAACGTGTCCAGTGTGAAAAGAAAAAGGAGAGAAAATGACAACGCTAATAACATGAAAGATCACTGGAGAGATTCTGTCATCAGTCAGGAACAAACCAATCATGGTATTGTTTTGTTGTGCGCGATTATTTATACTAATAAAAATATTGAAGTCTTGAACACTGCTTCGTCTCTTTTGTACCGGCTTGAATGTGTCCTTCTGTCATCACCTCATCAGCGTGGCGAAACGAGGCACAAGCTGCTACTGGCGGAGTGGGGTTACTGCTGAGTTCTCCGGCGCGTAAGGCTCTCCTTAGGGTACACTATCACACCAACAGGATCCTTAGTGCTGACTATCATAGTCGTGTACTCACCCACCAATGTGGCACAAGCTGAGGAGGTGGAGAAGTTCTATGAGGACCTTGCAACAGCGGTCCGTGATATCCCGGCTCACAACTTCCTTGCAATCCTGGGTGACTTCAATGCAAGGCTTGGACCGGAGGACGCACCTCTCACGTACCACAACTCCACTAACCGCAATGGCGAACATCTTGCAGCCCTACTTATGGAGCACGAGCTACTAGCTGCGAACACCATGTTCCAGAAAAGAATGGGCAAGAGATGGACCTTCCAGGATCGGGCTACCGGTATGCAACGTCAACTGGACTACATACTAGTAAGGTGAAGGTGGAGAAACTCCATCTTGAACGCTGAACCTTACAGCACGTTCAACTCTGTGGGCTCTGATCATCGAGTGGTCCAGGCATCCGGAGGTCATGGTGGCGCGTGAGGGAGTGGAGGAAGCACACCGAGGCTTTGGGCACGAGCCAACTGCAGAGAATCGCATGGTATTGAATATGGCCAAACAGCTTCTTTTCGATACCTACGATAAGATCAGGGGGGAGGAGCTGATGGAGAAGGTGCAGAGAGTGGAGGCAGCGCATGGTGAACAGCAGTACGGGGAGGCATGGAGGGTCATCAATGAGATGAGTGGGAGAAAAAGGTTGAAGGAGGGACAGGTGGCGGGCGACAGCCCAGAAGAGAGGGTGACCTCCTGGTTCACTCACTTCTGAAATCTCCTGGGAACACACCTGACAGTGGATGGACCTGAGGAAGTGATACCTGTCGTCCTCACGAATCTCGCCATTGACGATGGTCCCTTTACAGTCAGGGAGTTTGCCAAAGTGAAATCCACACTGAAGCAGGGAAAAAGTGCTGGGCCGGACGGCATCCCTCCAGAGGTCTGTAAGAACTGTGATCTTGACGACATCATCCTGGAGTTCTGCAACCGCGCCCTTATGACAAACAGCCAGCCTGATATGTGGTCTCTCTCTAACATCATCCCAGTGCCTAAGTCCGGAGATCTCTCGAAGCCAGACAACTACCGTGGCATAAGTCTGACTTGTGTCATTGCAAAAATGTACAACCGCATGATACTGAACCGGATACGGAGCGCCATCGACCCCCACCTGAGAGAGAACCAAAACGGTTTCCGAGAGAAGAGGACCACTGTGACCCAGATCTTGGCCTTGAGGAGAATCATCGAGGAGGTTAAGAAGAACAACCTGACAGCGGTACTGTGCTTCATCGATTTCAAAAAGGCATTTGACTCGATACACAGAGGCGTGATGATGAAGATACTCAAGGCTTACGGTGTCCCTTCCAATTTACTCCAGGCCATAGGGACCATGTATAAGGGTACAAGAGGAAAGGTGGTAACCCCAGATGGCAACAGTGAAGAGTTTGACATCCTGGCTGGGGTGTTGCAAGGGGACACCCTTGCCCCCTTCCTCTTCATCATAGTCCTAGACTATGCGCTCAGGAAGGCCATCAGTGGACGGGAGCTAGAACTTGGCCTCACAATAACACCTAGGAGGTCGAGACGACACCCTGCTCTAGTCCTAACGGACCTGGACTATGCGGATGACATCAGTCTGCTCTCTGATCGCGTAGAGCAAGCACAGGAACTCCTGGGCAGAGTGGAGACAGAGTGCGCCAAGGTTGGCCTTCACCTAAATGCCAAGAAAACTGAGTTCATAACATATAACATCCCCCCGGACCATCCATCTCTAAAAACAACAGGAGGCACTGCTCTAAAGGAAGTCAATGATTTCAAATACCTGGGCTCGTGGGTCAACTCGTCCGAGCAAGACCTTAAAGTGAGGAAGGCGATTGCATGGAGGGCCCTGAACAGCATGACCTGTGTGTGGAACTCCAACCTCCCCCGACAAATGAAACTCAGCTTCTTCCATGCAACAGGGGAGTGCTGGACCCTGAAGCCCACACTGCAGAAATCCCTAGATGGGTGCTACACAAGAATGCTGCGTGTGGTACTTGGCATCAACAAGGATGAGCATGTCACCAACCCGCACTTGTATGAGGGGGCGCTAAGGGTGGGTGAGAAAACAGCAGTGAGGAGAACGAGGCTGGCAGGTCACTGCCAGAGACACCAAGAGCTGCCAGCCAGCAAACTTGTGCTGTGGGAGCCAACACACGGGCACCGATCACGAGGGCGTCCCGCAATAACAAACGTGGATGTACTCAGGAAAGATGCGGGAGCAGAAAATACTGGCGAGCTAGCCAGATGCATGGAGGATCGGGATGACTGGAAGCACCGATGGAAGGCCCGTCTGAGGACGACCTAGTAGTAGTTCTGACAACACTTGGCCCCGGCCAGGCCCCCGGAGTGATATTGGTCTAGAATGGCCACTGTATATAGAATTGTTGACATCTACCTACAAAAGGTTTTTACAACAACAAAAGAACTGTATAATTTTACTAAAATAGAATTCAACATTTTCCCCTTTGGATTAACATTGAAATACATGAAAACCGCCTTATAAATCTATAAATGGCAACAAACAAAATACGTGGGAGTGGGAATTTATTGGTCAAACGTCTTTACTACAAATAAAATATGGAGTTTATCAGCAATACATATTTGAACCATTTCACCGAGTGACCTACATTACGCTTTTGCATGACAGTAGATAGACATTGGTGCTAAAACAATGTGTAGGACTCACAATAAAGTGAATAGTTGCACCATCTTGTGGCGTAATAACGCAATAAGACTTCTAATGCAGAATGTACTTTAATATATGTATATATGTATGTATATATTGTTTACATATACTTATACATACTTATTTAACATTTTATTTCTCAGTAAACACAAAGCTGAGGCTGTACTTTGTAAATGGATGCCTGAATGTAAACAATGAAAAGATAATAATATCTTTAGTGATGCTTGTTTATTGAGTCCACAGTTCACCACGAGAGCATAAATGGTCAGTCGATCAACAGAAAGTAATCAGTAACTACTTTGATAAGTGATTAATTGTTCAAGTCCTTGGATTTGTGTCTGTTGATCAAACTGAACAAGCCATTTGAAGAAGTCGTCTTCAGCTTTAGATGCTTCCTGACATTTGATGGACCACACAAACCAATTGAGAAAGTAATGGTTTGATTAATCATTAAAATAGTAAGTTGCAGAAGTGTGTGTTTGTGTGTAAGAGAGAAAGAGAAATAAAGTGGACAAAAACAAAAAGATATGTAAGAGAATATATGTTTTTATTGATCATTAAGCACGTGTATCATCAGTTAGGTCAATCCTTTTGTCATGCAATACATAATAGCAGAAGCATCTGTAAAGGCACATGGGATCTCGGGGTAAACAGTAAACTTCACAAGTAAACAATCAGCAGCTGCAGTGCTTGAACATCCTCAGTGTTGATTCATATAAAACTTCCTATTTGCACAGGTACAGATTCTTCTTCACTTAAGTATTTCTAAAAGTGTTGACATTAAATGTTTTATTTAAATTTGCACATAAGAAACATGAACACCCAATATCTGATAGCAAAACCAATTTAAAAAAGCTTGTTGTTAAATGTCGTTAATACTAAAATTGTATTCTGCACATGCCGCTTTCTTAACGTTCATCTGTGGGTAACGGTTGGTATTTCACCTTTGACATTCTGACTTTGTACAGAACCACTGCACTGATCATGCCGACAGCTGCAAGAAGACATCCAGCGATGAATACCAGGTTCAGATTCAGGTTGACCGCTGGAGGAAAGAGAAGCACAATTTAGATTAGATCTTGTCCAAAGTCTAACTGGGACTCAAACTATGCAGGTGTGTTCTTAGGAAAACACTCCCTGTTTTCATACCTGCGCTCCCGGTGCTTTCTGCTGATCTCTTTAAACGCAGGGGACCCTGGGAAACAAAGTGCCTTGAACTCTGAGCGTGAGCCTCTCTCTTTCGGTGGTGGTGAAGACCGGTTGGCAATGAGGGAGTGTTGATGCATCCCTGCGAGCACCTGGTGCCGTGGCTCCCTGCCTCACACATCAGGACTGAACAGCTGATGTACACCTGAAGACAACAGAACATGCTGTCATTACATGATCGTCAGGCATCAGATCCACAATTACTAAAGTCACAATTTGTAACAACCAATCGAAATGTGGAACCGAATCTGAAAACACCCGACACGATTACTACATTTAGAAATCCATTAAGAAATTGTTGAACACAAATGAAAGTAGATAAAAGGGAAATGGTTGTTTTCCATCATATTCCTTTGCACCTGTCCACAACACCAAGTGTGCATTAGAGAGCATTTAGTAATAGTCAGATAAAAAAAAAAGGAAATTATGAATGTAAGCTATTTAGAGATATCACAGAAGCATTTACAGTCCCTTGCTCCAGTATCACCACAGTCCATTCTTCACCTGGTCATTCAAGCCGATGAACTTGAAGGCCTCCATGCTGAATCTGAATTCTCTCGGGTTGGAGGTGGGATGCACTTCAACAGTCTGGTCTACTAAACACCTGGCCACAGCAAAACAAACAAACAGGTAAGAAATATTGCTTCTGTAAGTCTTTGCCTCACAGTTGGTGATATTAGAGGTTTCACAGGTATTGTTCTGTTGATAGTATTTACATGATAAGGGAAAGTAGTAAAGGTAATGCCAAAGATAAAGTAGGTGAAGCGTTGACTTTACATCCTGACTTGGTTCTGTTTCTTAGATAAGCCTCTCAGGTTAGAGGAGGTAACCAAGGTGATAGAGAGACACTACAGGTGAATGTAACTACTTTACATCACCATGAAACCTCCCAGTTCATTACTTATACTAAGGCAATTTGTTTTTCATGTATTTTCTAAAATGTTATGTTTTAAATATGCAAATGAGGAATTATGTAATGCTAACTTTTGGTGAATTTAGGAGAAATCTACAGACACAAATAGACAAAGTTAAGTTAATTAAACTCCTCTAATCTGAAAGAAGACGAGTTATCGGAGAAATAGCCCAATCACTTCCATCCATCCACTGTGTACTAAAGGGGCCTCTCATTCACACCTACGAGCAATTTAGTTCCAAACCTCTGATGTAAACAGCAAATCTTTATCAATATGTTATGTTCTCTGTTGCCACTAGGTGGTGTACTCATGCTTACCCATTTTCAATGATGGAGTAGGTTGGCCAGTAGTTTGGGGTGTCATAAGGTGCAGCGCTGCAGGACTCCACAAACAGCTCGGTGTTGTTGACTGTAGACGTGGCCTCTATCTGCATGTAGATCCTGTCCCTCACGTCATACTCCAGAGGGTATGTATTTGGATCAATCATGGTGCGGAATTGATTGTTCGGAAAGAACTCAAACTGGTAGGTGAACGTGCCGAAGCCTTTGTCCCACACTGTGACCATCCTCCTGTGTGCTGTGAAGCCCAGTGTCACGTTTCCATGTTTGGGGTACTGGCAGTAGAACTGCACCTCCAGCAGGTGGTTCCTGGTGATCAGGTCATGTACGTTGTCCACCGTGGTGATTTCATTTTTAAAAACGAGGTTTTCATCATCTTCCTGCAGAGTTAAAGGGGACACATTAAGCTCTGTCTCAAACGCACCGTGTTACCTGTCTCTTTAAGCCCCCTCCTGAAAAAGCCTGCTCTGTTGGCTTGAGAATAAAAGTGCACTGTGGTCGTATATTCTAATGAATGTGACATAGCAAGATGAGCTGAATCTGAATGGCTTGCTGAATCACATGTTTTGTGAGTAGGGAAGGTTGGTAAGCACTCCAGATACCCACATGTATGTGCACAAGCACTGCAAGGTCCCTTTTAAATATTCGGTCCTATACTGCTAATGAAAAGCAACAATAGCTGAGAGAAGAGCACAGCGGGTCATGAAACAAATGACCCTCCCTGCTTTACCTCGATCAAAGTGCCACAAGCGTTGAGGGGGACGACGGCGATGATGTGAGTGCTGTTGGAGTGTCTCTGCAGGCTGCAGGCCGTGTTGCTGGGGTCATTGAGTCGCAAATGATCCTCATGGAGTCCAGGGAAAGTAGATTTTGTAACCTCTACTGTCATTGTGGACTCACTGCAGATCACATGGGATTTAACTAGAGCAAAAGATATATAAAACAATTAATAAATACACATCATACCAAGGGTGTCACACTATTCCACAGGTGGCAGTAATGTTCCAGAACTGACAGGGAAGAAGAACGCAAGCTAGTAAACATTGATGTAAACATTGCAGGATTTTAAAAATTGGCTTTGCAAATGTTTTGAGGAAAGAAATGCTCTCGACATGTTTGTTAGAAAATTACTTTAGTTTGTTTACAAGAAAACTCCGCAGGGCGCTTTAAGTTGTGTTTTTGTCACGATCTGGTTATACTCTGTTTCCTGTTTTATTTTGTAAAGTTCACTCCCCTTTTGTCCAGTCTAGCTGTACTTCCTGTCTGTGTGTTTTCCCTCACTTTCTGATTGTTAATGTGTTCCTCCTGTGTCCACTCACCCTGCCCTTGTGTCTTTGCCTTTCTCCCTAATCTGTGTCTTGTTCCCTCGTTTAGTGTCTGGGTATATATCCCCGTCTGTCCCAGTGTGCCTTGTCGGATCGTCATTTATGTTACGTTGTTGTTACCTGTCGTGTCTTACCCCGTGTCTACCGCTGGTTGCTTTGTGTTTTCAGTTTTATTTGTTACTTTGTATTTTCACTAGTTGTTATAGTAAAGCTCTCTTTTCGTATAATCCTCGTCTGCTGAACTGCATTTGGGTCCTCTCCTAAACCACATAACAGTTTTCAACAAAAAGAAAGTTTCTCAGTTCATATAAATTAAGAACTTTGGTGATATTTTTATGTAAAGATTTTGTTTCAACACAGCAGCCCTGCTGAAGTTCATGTTCTCTAATGTACAGCAGCCATGCAGCCAATAATGATACAGTAACATAACATTTAGCATGTGAAATATTTGGTGAAAATAAACACATTTACAGTTGTAGTTAAACGACAACATTTTTTGACATTGAACTAAAGTATCCCTGAGACTCACCGATGGTATGACCGATGCCCACCAGAACACACCTCATCTCGGACTGATAGATGCCAGACCTGAAAAGCATCAGCGAACACTGATCAACACTTTATCTGAGGAGTGAAGTCTGTGACACACTCAGGCTGTTTGTCTCGTTAAAATCATTACTGGTGTTTAAAGTGTGTATGTTGGGTAACTTTAACCACATTTTCACTTTCTTTTAAAGTAAAACAATATGCCGACCATTGATTTGTTTATGTTCCTGTCCTTTGTATGCAGAAGCTATTTTCCTAGCATTCTTGAAACATGTTAACTAATTTAAATAATATTAATTATAAATGATACAGTTTGAAATGCAGACGCAATCATGAATTGGATTTTGTAACTTTTGTTACACATTTGACTTCTGACTTATTTTAAATCCTGCCGCGTTTCTTATTTGTTCATAGCGTTCTAATGTTCACGTCAGACTCAGCTACATCATCAGCAACTTTACCTTGTTGCTTAGAGAAACACCAAAAACGGAAATATTACTTACTGTGAAGATGGAGTGGGGTGGTAATGAGTGTAAGAGTGTATGGGTTGAGGGGTGCTTACAGCGGACCTGCGAAATATGTAAAAAGTGAAATCATGGTTTTACACACACACGCACACACACGCACATACTTATTGTATTATAAAGGACATTAACCTCAAGGCTCACCCGGTCACTGATTCAACTGCAAAGCAGATGGGGTAATGATCTCCCAGGTCATTTTGGACAGGCGTCCACCTAATCACAAACTCCCCATGTGTGGTCCTGTGCTTGGTGATATTCAGTGGCCCACTGATGATGATATCATGAATCCTATGAAAGCAAAACAAAGAAAACAGATTTCCTCCTTATTACTGATATTATCTGAAATGATGAGAATGTTCTGCCGCCACAAGGCTACAATGATCACGTTGATTCTCACTTACGTTGCGTATGTAGCTTGTGCTTTGACTCTGATCTCCACTTCTTTGTTGACCTCTGCTTGGATGCTGACTCCATTTTCAGGTGTTGGGTGCACAAACTTTGGCAAGTAGAGTCCCTCCTGACATGAGGGAGCAGGTGGGTCCACTAGAGTTAAAAACAAATATTAATTTAATTCCTAAAGTGCAATAATTAAAACCACTTTTCCACTTTCTGTGGATCACAGCAACTGATTTTCATTAGCTGTGAAATTCAAAATATCTGTAGCAACATCAGGCTGTAGCGGACATGCTTTTCTGCTATTACTTTCCTGAAATTTGGGGGTAGATGACTAATCTTAGGCCATCGTCCAGTAAAAAGCAAGTATCTCCCTTCGTAATGATTACATTTGTTCAGATGAACTACAGTGTTCCTTCACATGTTGAGAAAATGTACCGACTTCTTAGGCTAAATGAACCCTTTATATGTTGCTCATTTAGGTGCTGCCAGAGCTGCAACATGAAAGTCTCAACCCAATGAAGGCAGTGCAGCAACATGTGTTTATTAGTGTTGTCAAGTAGGTTGAGAATCAGCAGGCCTTTTTCATCTCCCCAACTTTCCTTATTCAAACCAAGGAAACTCCCCACCTCTCCTTGGTCAAACCAAGGAGTGAAGTAGGTGACACAGACTGAATGTTATAAAGGTGATTCTTAAATGCTCAATTTAATGGAAGTGATTCAGAATGTTATAAGTACGATTACATCTAAAAGATGTGATTTAAAAGACTCGAATTTAGGAGATAGAATTCACAATGTAATTGTGTGGAGTAACATTTGATACATGCCATTTTATGAATTAAACTATAGAATACATGTTCAGCTTAATGATCTGGAAATAAACTCACTGGCACCTCGCTTAAGGAGTCACTTAATAACTCATTGAAAGCATGGCCTTATCACTAGGAACATACCTAGGATGTTAATGCTCACCAAGTGCGTTCATGATGGGTGCCTGGAAAGAATATATATAGATAGAAGATAAGAGACTCTAGCATGGCCTTAAATAGACAAGTGATTGAGGTACATAGTTATATCCTAGGACCTTCATTAAACAAGACGTCACAGTCATATTGTGGTCCGTAGGAACAAATATGGATTTAGGAAGAGCGGCGCAGAGGCGGGCACCAAATGGCCTATATAAGAAGCGAGCTGACACAAGCTCGAGGTTATTTCCTCTGCGTCTTCACCCGAGATGAGAGATGTGAACACTACAACACCAAAAAGACTCTGGAAGAAGTGATCCAAGTTGCTGACCGAAGCGCAGGATATGAGTAACCACTTTCCCAACAGCTTGGACTCACAGATTGGATCCTCAGAGTTTTCTATGCTCACTCTGCAAATAAACGATTGACATGGACTGACTTCAAAATACTTTCGACAAAGTCAAGAGCGGCCCAGAGGCCTTCGTCACGCAGGGAGACTAGGAATGCTAGAACAGGCGATCCGACCTCTCTCTCTCTCTCTCACTCTCCCCACCGATAAGTAAATCAGATAGACATGGCAGTTATGTGTTAGGGATTTATATTATAGTTAATCAATTCTGATAATCATGTTACATGTTGTTTTGAATAAATGGAAGCTGTATGCCTTGCCCCTGCTATGATACTTAAAATAAAATAAATCTTTTGATTTAAACCGAGAATTGTGCACATTAAGAATTTGTATCTTTATGAGGTATTTTATAAAGGTTTGGAGCGATTAACATCTCAGTGGTTCTGTTAATGGTGGTCTCTAGCAAGTAGATTAAACATGTCCCTGTGGTCAATTCCTGACAACTAACTAAACCTAGTCAATACCAAGTGCACAGATCATAGAGGAGAGCTGTCAGACGACCGTGACCGGTGGTAGCCGCCAAATTCACATTGCTATTCAATTTGGCGGGATTATTGGTGCAAGCGGGATAGACGGTTGTATACAGGCAGTAGACACTAGGCTAAGTCTCCTTGGCACCAACTTAAATAGTCACTATATTCTAGTTAAGGCGGAACTTGATAGGATTAGGACTTGGACCCGTTAGTTGGAGAGTTGGTCGAGACTCGCCCCTGAGGCACCAGGGCGCGACCTACGCGAATCTAACAGTGTGGATTGACTCATTTAAAAATGTGGTCAAATAATAATGAGGACAAGTAAAACCTGACTCACCAAGTAAGGAGAATTGCAAAGGTAGTTTACTGAGAGGAGGACTGGAGGCATGCAGGGGTAGTGCTGCTGATGGTGGTGCTGCAGTTGTTGGTGCTACAGTTGTTGGTGCTACAGTTGTTGGTGCTGCAGTAAACCACCACCATTGGTGTGTTGGTGCTACAGTTCTTGGTGCTGCTGTAGACCACCACCATTGGTGTGTTGGTGCTACAGTTGTTGGTGCTGCTGTAGACCACCACCATTGGTGTGTTGGTGCTACAGTTGTTGGTGCTGCTGTTGTTGGTGCTGCAGTAAACCACCACCATTGGTGTGTTGGTGCTACAGTTCTTGGTGCTGCTGTAGACCACCACCATTGGTGTGTTGGTGCTACAGTTGTTGGTGCTGCTGTTGTTGGTGCTGCAGTAAACCACCACCATTGGTGTGTTGGTGCTACAGTTCTTGGTGCTGCTGTAGACCACCACCATTGGTGTGTTGGTGCTGCTGTTGTTGGTGCTACAGTTGTTGGTGCTACAGTTGTTGGTGCTACAGTTGTTGGTGCTACAGTTGTTGGTGCTGCTGTTGTTGGTGCTACAGTTGTTGGTGCTACAGTTGTTGGTGCTGCTGTTGTTGGTGCTACAGTTGTTGGTGCTACAGTTGTTGGTGCTGCTGTTGTTGGTGCTACAGTTGTTGGTGCTGCAGTAGACCCGTGGTTTATGGCTCGTCTGTTCCTCCTTGCACTCAGTGGAGACTTGTGGGATTGGGTTCCATCAGAGTAGGACAGAGAGATGGGTCTTTGTGGGAAGTCCTCCACCACCAACTCAAATGCATTAACTCTTGGGTTGGCATTGGTGTAGCGGTAGTGTAATAAGCAAGAGTCCTAACAATGTGAACATTTAGTAGTTAGGTGAGGCAAAGCATCAGTCAGGTAATGGACAATGTATTAGGAAATACATTTTTGGACTAACCTGATCTAACACGAAGCCTGAAGGTAGGTTACAGTTGGAACATTCTATATTTCTGATATTTCCATATCTGCATCGAACTTTGTCGCCATCAGGGTCAGAGGACATCAGCTTGTATGTCCGTTGGCAGTTCTGGGGAACTCTTGATTAGACAAACAACATGAGTAAGTAACACTTTGCTAAGGATCCGTTACACAAAAGGATTAAATCATCAGAGTTATGAATGCACATCTGGATAGCTAGACAAATGCAAGAAGTAACGTAGAATAGAGTTCTTAACATGTTACATGCAGAATCACAAATACTGTTACTGCAATTCATAATAAAGAAAGAAGAATATGAGTTCATTTTATTGTTTTGTTGAAAAAATATTCAACTGATTTTGTTTTGTTTTAAAGACTGCAACTCTTCCCAACAGGTAAGAGAACACTCTTGTTATTAGATGAAACAAAACAATGAAAGCCATTTATGTTTATGTGATAATAGCATTTTCCAAATAATTCTGACATTTGTTTTGGTTTGTAGACAAACAATCTCATTATTTTCAGTATTTGTTCCCACCTGTCTTTTTTTTGTATTATCACTGGGGCAGCAAGAAAGGACGTTTTCCACAGGTTCTTTAACAACATAATTAAAAGTTATTCCTAACTATTTCATCCTAACGTCAGGGAACTTACCGTAGGAAAGGTAGAATGGCAATATCTGGTGATCTGTTTGGTTTTCCTAGTGTCAGATCTTGATCCCAAATCCAGTTGAGTCAGTAGATTCCAAGTACTAACCCCGTTACGTGTTCGGATCCAACAACAGCTTCTTGCCCTGGTATGTGTGAAAACAACACTCTTCAAATACTGTATCTAACAGCTGATACTTTTATCATGATACAAGCATAACAAATAACAAAAAGCTCACCTCAATTGAAAAGGTTTGTCATTCGGGACATTTCTTGAAGTGACTGTTTCAGTTTCACACCATTGCCTGTTATATTGTGGAGCGTTGGTGCTCCTGTCAAGTACGCCGCTCTGAGTGCTTGAGATTGAGCCACACGAGCCGGTGTTACAGTTCCACCTGTGGCGGTGCCTACACCCATCAAAGGTTGCCCTGCTGCGAATGTCCACCTATGGAAATAAATATATAAGTTATATGATTCTATAATGCTACACATCTTAAGAAGGGTGCAAATCTTGAAATGAATAAAAGTAAAGAAAACAAGAAAACATAGTGATAATAATAATAAAGGTGATCGAATATAAGATACAAAATAAAAAGGTAGAGGGGGAAACAGCAAAAGATCATCCAATGCCATAAGAAGAAATCAAAATATCATCCATATCCTCCACAATGTCAGATACGCTGTGAAGATGAGGTAACCATTGTTCTCATTAAGCTTTCATGCTTTTTCCCTTTTTTTGGTGAAATAATTCCTCTTTTGAAAACCTAATCGAAAAAGTCATCCCTTTTAGCAAATGTGAAATTCCACAGCATTCTTCTTTTTATGTGAAAAAGCTTTAGATCATTTTGCAATTTGAAGGAAAATACTTATCAAAGAAAAGTTGCTAGTTTTTACAACATTAAATAATTTAGGGTATACTCAAGTTTATGTGTCTTCAGTAAAAATACAAAACACAAGAGCATCATTTTAAAGTCAAGAAGACAACAAGAATAAAAGCAGGAATCAAAAATAGAACCAATTTGAGCGTTTTCACATTTTTTATCCAACATTCAACTTTTACTCTCAGAGATGTGGAAATGTGGACGTACAATTGTGACACATGTGCCCCAAAAACCTATCCTGGGGACGTATGATGGGCGTCTGCTGTGGACACTCCGACATATGTAAAATAACCTCCAAGCACCAACAAAACATATCTTGAGTTGTAAAACATACAAATATCTTGAAAAGTTAAAAAGGTTGCACACTTTTCGTCAAGAGAGTTTTACTGTTTCAGAAATGAAGATAATTACCAATAAAGCCGTGGCAGAGTAATACAAATAAATAATAATAGTACATTTTATGTACCTCTTTTCAATGTGCTCAAAGATGCTTTACAAGATAAAACAAATCTAGATAAAATAATTCAAAACATAGAAAAAAAACAAAGAATCAAAGTGAAATATATTCAATAAATAGAAAAAACTGCAACTGAAATGAGTTTAAAATTGTCTATATTCTACCAGAATAATCAGAGTAACTGAACCCATATACAATAACAGCAATAATAATAATAATAATAATAATATAGTGATGCGTAGCATTAAAAGTTGTATCTCTCACTCTTAATGTTCCATCAGGGTTTCTTCCTTTGTAGGTGAAGGTCGCGGTTCCCCCAAAGTGATGTGATGCAGACGCCAAAGAGAGCAGGAGCAGCTGAAGCAGGAGCACCTGAGTGGAAGCCATGATGCCGTGAACTCACCTGTGTCTGGAGATCATCTGCTGCTCACATCTACCTGCAGTATCTTTATATACATTTGAATGACCAGAATAAGCCGGCTGCAAAACTGGTTCCACAACATTTTACTTTGACCGCTTTGTTTAAAACTCCAACAAAAACATTATGTAAGCCATAACAAATCATAACTTGTAATTAAAAAGAATGTTGCTGGCAGCATGGAGACATCCTGTTCTCATTGCAAATGTTAAGGAGTTGAAACTGAAACACAACTACTGTAGTGTAAGACGTTTTAAAACATCCACATTTCTTTAAATCTGGCCGTAAGAAGGGAATGGATATTTGTAATCCCATCCCTAAAATTCAGGTGTTGAAAGTGACAATATGCAGACATGCAGTTCAGTTTGTGTGAATATAAAACTCAGACCGTTTGAGACTCTATGAACTATTACAACAGATCAATCGAACAATATCTGTAATGGAGAAATAATATATTTGTCGATTAAATGGGATTTTCTTTTTAAATAGGGGACAGATATGGACATTTGAAGTCTTAATCACATTATAAGCAGAATGCTGTGTTTTTGTTAAGTTGCAATTGTTATACGGGGCTAACATCAGCAGAACACATGCTCACAATGACGTGTTGTTTCACAGCTATAATCAGGCTTAGATGCTGTATTCAGATGAAGATGTCCTGAAGACATTTCTCAACTCATCCAAGAGGCCTAAGCAGTTCTTCTGATGTGTGGGGAGTCCAATTTGTTCAAACCTCGATATCAGTTTCATGTGATTATGAACTCATTCACAAGCCTCTTGCATGAGCGCACAACAATCTTGTAGAACAAACAATGAGTCATTTCAAGAATGAATGAATGAACATGACTCTCACACAGGTGTTGCGTGTGCAGTGTGTTCGCACTTGAAAAGGTAACACAATTAAGAATTGCACATGTAGGTTTTTGTGTATTCTGTTGCCAGTGTCCCACTCTGCTTGTGCAAAGAACATTAAGAACCTTCTCACACAAACAGCTTCTTTAACACTGAAATCCCTGGAAAAACATTTAGATGTTTATTTGAAGTGACTGTGAGCGCGTCCTGTCCTCCCTCAGTTAAAATGGTGGATATAGAGGAGGCTGGGTGAAGACAAACAGGCTGTCACAGGTAACATCGGCCTCACGAAACACAACTTAAATGTGGTTCTGCTGCACCACGTCCTGGACCCCGCCAGAAGAGACCAGAACCAGGTTACCAGCATGCTTATATGACCAGCTGTCTGAGTCTCCCCCCCCTTCTGCCACAGTGACATTCAGAGTCAGTTTGATTGATGTGTTACCTGTTAACACAAAATGCTTAAGTATGTCGATGTTTACAGTAGTCTTCTGTATATAAAAACCCAGCTGTCAGTTTCAGTGATGTCTTAATCATAGCCTGTCACTCACTCGTGACTGAAAAGTCCCATCAGAAATGTTAAATAAAATGTCTGTAGTCAGTATTTTTGTTTTCAAACCGTAAATTAAGCAGTTCAGTCAATCAGCATCAGCCAAACGCCTTATATCACTTTATATCACTTTATATCACCTTATATCACCTTATATCACCTTATATCACTTTATATCACTTTATATCACCTTATATCACTTTATATCACTTTATATCACTTTATATCACTTTATATCACTTATATCACCTTATATCACCTTATATCACTTTATATCACCTTATATCACCTTATATCACCTTATATCACTTATATCACTTATATCACCTTATATCAACCTTATATCACTTTATATCACCTTATATCACTTTATATCACCTTATAATCACTTTATATCACCTTATATCACTTTATATCACCTTATATCACTTTATATCACCTTATATCACTTTATATCACCTTATATCACTTTATATCACCTTATATCACTTTATATCACTTTATATCACTTTATATCACCTTATATCACTTTATATCACCTTATATCACTTTATATCACCTTATATCACTTTATATCACCTTATATCACTTTATATCACTTATATCACTTATATCACCTTATATCACTTTATATCACCTTATATCACTTTATATCACTTATATCACTTTATATCACCTTATATCACTTATATCACCTTATATCACTTTATATCACCTTATATCACTTTATATCACCTTATATCACTTTATATCACCTTATATCACTTTATATCACCTTATATCACTTTATATCACCTTATATCACTTTATATCACCTTATATCACTTTATATCACCTTATATCACTTATATCACCTTATATCACTTTATATCACTTTATATCACTTATATCACCTTATATCACTTTATATCACCTTATATCACCTTATATCACCTTATATCACTTTATATCACCTTATATCACTTTATATCACTTTATATCACCTTATATCACTTTATATCACCTTATATCACCTTATATCACCTTATATCACTTTATATCACCTTATATCACCTTATATCACTTTATATCACTTTATATCACCTTATATCACCTTATATCACCTTATATCACTTTATATCACCTTATATCACCTTATATCACTTTATATCACCTTATATCACCTTATATCACCTTATATCACTTTATATCACCTTATATCACCTTATATCACTTCGGAGGTGAGAAGCTGTTACACTGAATTGAATACTGAATAGTCATCGAAATTTCAAACATGGCACCAAATTTGCAGAATCAATCCAGAATTGATACAGAATGAAAAAGTTGATTAATATAAGTCAGATTGTATCATCAGTCTTCTCTGTAAGTGGCAGATGATACAGGATTCGAGGCTCTGTAATTGTATGGTTCTTGCCAAATTACTACTTTTTAGCACATTTTTTTAAGTTGACAGGTTTGCACCTTCAACTTTTTATTAAGATCCAGATATTTTCTCACTTAATCTTTCGTGCTGATGAGTTTGATGCCAATCCAAGATGCAGAAGTGCTTCAACTGGGAGTCAGCTAACATTATCTAACGAGGGAAATGAACGTTGAAATGAAATAACTTTTACTTCTGGAACCAGGCTCACCCAAAAGATCCCTTTTGGAATATCACAGGTCGTACTCAATTCCAGTCATTAATGAGCCACATGTTGCCTTCAGAATAACTGGGCGTTATTGTTCACTTGACTGAAGGAGATCTGCTTACTGTAAACCTGCAGCTGCAAAGGAGGAGGGGCAAAGTTAATGTTTCTCGTAACTTGAAACAAGAATACATTCTACATATTGAGGTGATGACTAACCTGACACCACGTGCTGAGCTCAGCAGCAGCCCCGCCCATCAGACCCAGAATACATCAGAAGATCTGATCGGGAGTCAAACTACGATCGCAACTCAATAAAAGGTTTTCAGTTAAGAGTTCTGAGTCTTGACAGAGTGAAATGTATCTGTTGAGGGTATGAAGTTGTGTCTTTGCTAGTCCACATATTTATTACAAACATAGGTTACTTATACTAGCTAGAAAAGTATAAAAGTGACTTTTAGCTTCAATAAGTAACTACATCACAGCAGTGCATGTTTTGCCACCTGCCATGAAATGTGTTATGCAATTAGACTTTAGAAAACTTTAATATCCCCAAAGGGGCAATTTGTGCTACAGCACAATAAACAATACACATATAAACACAATTAAATCACAGAACAACAAGTCCATGATGGTGATCTATCACTAAATAAGGATGTTTTGCACATCCCTATGTATTCACGTCCTCCAGCCTATGAATTAACTCCCTGTGTTGCACGTCGCTCTACCAAAGCTTGGTCATTTGTGTTATTTCAGGATTACTTTTTAACTCGGTTGGCTCTGATCTTAACATATCTGTATCTGTGACCAGAAGGGAGGTTCTGGAATGCACCTGATCAGACCAGATCTTCTGTCCAATAAACAAAACAATGAGACCGTATAATTAGTGTGAAAGTATTTGTGGGTAGACCTGCAGGAGAATAGAAGAAAGAAGAAGAAGGTTGTGGTTTACCAAGAGGAGTGGTAAATATTACTGTAATGCAACCTGTAAAAACAAAGGAAACATTGTTGCTTGTCTGCATTCTGGGAAAATTATTATTACTTCCTTGTTGATTTATATCAAGCTATTGCTTAATATAAATGCAGACTGAGAAAACTATTATTATTTGCGCTCAGCCAGAACCCTCTCCTTGAGAACATCTGCTGCTACTCTTCCACATTTTGTTGGCTTGAAAGTATTTGTTTTTAATTGTGTTGCAGTGAATATAGCATGAAAATAACTATGCATTTGACTGTCACATGAAATTATTAAAACATTTGGTGCAGAAAATAAAAGAAAGACGATAAATGTAAAGGACTGTGATGTCCACCACCGTTTTTAAAGTTACAAAGAAATGATTACGACCCGTTGAACATTGAAGTAATAAAGTTGTATTGTTTGCATGTAAAGAAGTCTGTGAAGGATGTAACCTAACACATATTACTTTACATATCTGTTTTATTATTCACTTACACAACCAGTGCAAGTTGAATAAAACATGTAATCTGCTACATGTTTCTACTTTTCCCATCTAACCGTTTACAGAAAGAAAATCTATTTACCCTCTGAAGTTAAGTCAGCCATTGGAGGAATCAATGGTTGCTGCTCTGTATACATGACATATACATGTATAGATATATACCCTACTCCTCTGGGAAACTCTCCTGCTGTGCGAGCTGTAGAAGCAGAGTCTGCAGCCCGGCTAGAACAGATGTGGAGCTGCCACTCTTCAACAAGCCATGACAAAGGAGACATGCACCTTCCACTCATGTCGCACAAACGTGCTCCGGTGCTCAAGTGACTTTCTTGCTTGTCACACGGTGCAAAGATATGGCAGTCAGCAGGTACAAGGTGAAATAAACATTTAAAAGGAGATGCTTTTCTATAAATGAGTGTGGCAGGTCAGCATTGATAGAATTTCTCAAGATAAATTCCCATGCATTGTCAGTAAAGATTGAATGAAGATTATTCTACATTCTCTTATTGACATGCTTCTTTCTTATCTGCAGATCAACATCAGACCAGAGGCTGAGCGGCTTCCCAGAACTTAACCTGTGACAAGAATATGACAAGCAAACATGTCCCAAAGCACACTGACAGCCTCAGATTAATGTGAAGACAGATCTGAACTCACTGAATTAGTGTGTGGGGGGGTGGGGGGGGGGGTCTCAGTGGTGGCAGAAGTACGTCTCTATAAAAACAAGTCTTACAATCAAGATTTCACTTGAGTGAACTTAGTAGTACAAGTTATTAACAGCAAAATGTAAATAAAGGTAATAAAGTATTTCAGAGTTATATTATTATATCAGAATATTGGATAATTGTTACTGAAGCTTTAACTCGTAATGTTACCAATGGTGGAGGTGGAGCACATTTAAACTTTCCGTAGGGTTGGATAATTTAATCAATAACTCATTTTGTAAATGTGTCACATGTTTGTATAATATGAATCTGTGAGGTAACAGAAACTCCAGCTGTCAGTGTCAGTGAAGTCTTAATAATAATCTGTCAATCATCCGAGTGAAAAGCACATGATCAGACATTTACAGTAGTACAGTAGCTTCCTTGTATAATTTGGCAGATTTGCAAGGCGTGGTCTTAGCAGCACATTGCGTGTGAGACTTGCAAAAATGTTCAATAAGGAAACAATCAAGCGCCCAAAGAACAAAAGGTCTGTGTGGGTGTGCACTGACAGAGAATGCGTTCAACAATCTGTGGCAGTAATCCAAAAATGCCTTGATTTATCATCAGGAGGAGTCATGTTTAGATGAAAGTTGCGTTGGACAACATTCCTTTCAGCTTGTTTTTGCCTCTTTTTCGTTGTTGTTGTTTTGCACCTTTTTGTAGTCAGTACACGATGTAGTTAATCAAACGTCAGAGGCACAAGGAGTCCCTGGACAATGATGGCACATGTGGATCTGGGAAGGCGATTTGATACTGGTGAATCCAACATCTCTCCCATCACTGCCATGCTGCCTCTTCTCAGGTATTCACCCGACTTCCTTCTTTTGTTTTTGACACTTGCAGGTTTGTTGTGAGACACAGATGCGTACAATAAACTGTTTATCATTTAAAGTGGCAATAGACTACGTTCTTACTTTAACTTATCATTATGGAGTAAATGTTGATCACACAATGTAATGGCTGCAAAATAACGACGCTTGGTTCCCTATAAGCCTCGCTAAGTAACTCTGTCACCATGGATCTCTGAACCAAATATAGCAATCCGTCCAATAGTTGTAAAGATATTTCATTAAAAACCAAAAATATTAACCTCATGCTTGTACTAAATGAACTCTGGGCTCCATAAATATCTGTACAAGAAGTCATGAAAGTGTGATCAAGTAAAACGATTACAACCTGGGACCCATGAGATTTGTATACCATCAAACCTGTTGATTTCCATGTTACAGAGTATCCAGGAACTGCCCTCGATCCTTCAACATGACAATGTTTGACCCTGATGGTGATCGTGTCAGATGCAGATTACCAATAAACTCAAGCGGACATGAGTGTGAACTGTGTGGTCTGACTGGAGGTTTCTCTTTGGATCAGGTAAGGAGTCAAACGTATATCTGTCTGTATGTCTATCTACCTATCTATCTATGCTAATATACAAGTTGTGTTAAGTATTGCAGCCAGTAATGTATATGTGTGATGAAGTATCTTTCTTTTCTTTTTTTTAAAGGATTCCTGCTCCCTAAAGTATACATACAATGGTCAAAGTGGACCTTCAGGGGGCCGGGCAGGAGGTGGGCGGAGTCGCTCCGGAGTCCGGGCTAGAGAGAGCACTAGGTTCTGGAGAGGAGAGGGAATTGAAGGGGTCTCGGGAAGAGAGGGGAGCGAAGGGGTCCCGGGAAGAGAGGGGAGCGAAGGGGTCTCGGGAAGAGAGGGGAGCGAAGGGGTCCCGGGAAGAGAGGGGAGCGAAGGGGTCCCGGGAAGAGAGGGGAGCGAAGGGGTCTTGGGAAGAGAGGGGAGCGAAGGGGCTGGGGTCTCAGTCACAAGCTGTGTATTTTGAAGTGTTCACGCCCCCTTATGTCATGTCTAGTTGTACTTCCTGTCTGTGTGTTTTCCTCTGTGATTGTTGATTTGTTCCTCCTGTGTCCGTTCACCTTGCCCTTGTGTTTTAGCTTCTCTCCCCAGCTGTGTCTCGTTCCCCTCGTTTAGTGTCTGTGGGTATATATCCCTGTCTTTCCCAGTGTTCCTTGTCAGATCGTCATCCATGTGTCACTCTTGTTTGTTGATGGTTCCTCGTGCCTCCTTGTGCTCCCCGTGTCATCCTGGTTTGTCTTTTCAGTTTACTTTTTCCCTTTTGTATTTTTGTTATTTTATAAGCTTTTTGAATAAAGCCCTCTTTTTGTTAACTTCCTCGTCTGCCGTCTTGCATTTGAGTTCTCACCTTTTCCCCACCGTGACAGTGGCCCAGTCTTCCAGCCACTCCATTTCCCAAGGTCCTTTGCACCTGGCTAAAACTTCTAACAGCCAAGGTGAGTGTGCACATACACATTCTAGAAACCCTTGTCAGTATAACGCAATGCAGTTCAACAGAGCCACAGACTACATCCTACAAAATGATACTTTAGTTAAATGAAACAGTTTCACCACAAACTGAACACTTTAAACTTCCTGAGCGGAGGATGTATTGCAGGACTGTTGTATTAGACTTCATTAGTTTTAGATATGTGTACCTCATAAACTGGCAACCGACTCAATGCACATATAGCACCACCCGTTTCAATTGTTATCAGCTTATTAAATGGCTGTTATCAGCTGTAATCCCGACTATTATAATGCTTCAGACCGAGCAACAT
This sequence comes from Cottoperca gobio, assembly GCF_900634415.1. Classification (NCBI taxonomy): domain Eukaryota; kingdom Metazoa; phylum Chordata; class Actinopteri; order Perciformes; family Bovichtidae; genus Cottoperca; species Cottoperca gobio. The sequence goes on from NC_041357.1 coordinate 29,621,480, forward strand.
GCTGATTTTTAATTTAGTGTTTCCATTTCAGCGTCTGGCCCGGGCCTGAATCTGGGCATGAACCTCGTCTTCATTGTTGGCTGCCTCCTGGGATGCGGAGTGGTGATCTACCGTTCAAGGAGGTCCCAAGTTAAATACCAACTCCTGCCAAACTCTGAGACAGACTAAAGACAGAGACACCATTTTGATACACATACAAGATTCTCAGTTACAGTGTAATATTTGTAGGTTATGTTTTGGGGTATAAGTGGTGAATCATTGTCACACAGTCCACAATGTGAAAAGATGGAAGTTACTTATATAGAGTGAGACGGCATTAAGTGTGTGAGAATGAAAAGTGTTGGATGTGTCTTTGCATTTCTGGTGAAAGATGAAGTTCTTGAAGTTTGATCCATGAAGACAAATGAATCTGGCAACAATATAGATCTTTTAAGAGCATTTATCAAACATCAACATCAAAGCACTATATATGAAGGAGTCATAAATCTCATAGTTTCAATACCGGGACCAGAAGATGTGGATATAACCAGCATGTTTGTGTCACTGATTGTTTCTCATCAACACATTTCTTTATGACACTGACTGCTTACTGTTTTGATGTTTTGTCCAATGCTATTGTGTTTGCACTAAGCTTTACTATTCAAATTTCAACATTACATTACAGGTCATTTAGAGGATGCTCTCATCCAGAGCGACTTACAGTGAACTAAGTACAGGGACAGTCTCCCTGGAGCAGCTCAGGGGTACAATGGTGGCAGCCAGTTTTGTTTGGAAGGCGTACCACTAGACCACTAGGCCATCACCACCCACATTAGGTCAGAGTTTTCTGAGAAAGTAGTACACAGTGCAACGTGTTACATGTACTGTAACCAGAAATAATGAACATTTGATCTTTCATGTAAAGTCACAAACAGTGAACAGAACTTTTGCCCCAAAATGATGAAAAACAAATCAGCAACAAAGTAAAAACGTTTGGCAGTTCAGTAAAAACAAACAAATAGTCCCTCCTCACTTATAGATAGTTATGGTATATACATGCATGATCAACAAATGGTATTTGTGCAAATGTTCTTGAAATAATGAAAATGAAAAGTTATTGTGATTAACAAAAATGATTCAGTGTTTTCACACACAAAAAAATTTCAATCAAGAATTGAGCCAAACGCGAATCAGAAAAACTGAAAGGAATTTGTGCTGTAAAAATAAACGTGTTAAGTGAGGCAACGTCACGATCTTGTTGTACTTGCTTCCTGTTTTATTTTGAAATGTTCACTCCCCCTTGTATCATGTCTTTTGTTACTTCCTGTCCTTTTTCTTCCCTCCCTCTGTGATTGTTGCTTTGATCCTCCTGTGTCCATCCGCCCTACCCTTGTCTTTGCCTTTCTCCTCCTGCTTTGTCTCATTTCTGTGATTAGTGTCTGTGTGTATATATATCCCTGTCTGTCTCAGTGTTCCTTGTCGGTTCGTCATCCATGTTAAGCCCTTCTTACTTGATGTTTTTGCGTGCCTCCCCGTGCTCCCTCGTGTCATCCTGGTTTGTGTTTTCAGTAGTGATGGCGAGATGAAGCTTCATGAAGCATTCCCTCCAATTGGTTCACTTATGGGCCGAAGCTTCATGGTGCTTCATTTTCTCTACTGTGTCATCAAGTGGACAATAAATGTAAAACAGGCAGATGTTGTCTCTCAACCATGTGATCTTTGATATACTATGTTGTGTGACATTAGTGTATTCGTGCGCAGTTACGGGAAATCAAATGACTGCATCTGTTATTTTTGTTATTTTGCTCATTCATTGAATATTTCTAGACTCTTATGGGGTTTTTAAATCGGGGAAATTAAGAGCTAAAAACTACAGATTCTATTCTTCGATTGTGTGTGTGAAAGAAATCCAGCTGCTGCCAGCTGACTCGGTGGGGGGGCGACTACAGAATGATCACGTTGCAATAATGTGCAGTAACTTAAACTAGTTAGTCACATGTTGTGAACTTTTTATCTTGTCCATCCACAATAATCTGAATCGATATGAAGACATAACAAAACAACAAAGCACAGACGTGTCAAACATGGCTTTTTTTGTTTTTGTTTCCATCACATTATTTGTGCTATTCAGATTCGGGAACTTCCCCAACCACAACTCACTTCAATGCTTTCACTACTGACACTTCGAAAGCTCTCAGGTTTCAGGTTTTCAGCTTTACAAAAAATAAAATCAAACTCTATCTCCCACAACCTTCACTGTTGATACCCAATTGATTTTATTTTTATTGTTCATAAACTTATAGCTCCCTCTTCACCCGACATCGTTCAGTTAATACACATGAACTGGTATTTTCAGGACTTCACGTACATTTTCCTCTCATGTCTTCTAGTTGGTTCTTTCGTGCCTCAATTATGCAACTTAGGCTATTTCTTTTAATATTTCTTTATGAGTATGCAATCACATGCAGACCAGTGTCATTGTGATTTGTGATATGACTTTTGTTTGTGTCATGTGTGGCGTCACGCTGTGAAAGGACTGTAATACTGCAGTAAGTGACACACTGTAGGGTCAGATTAACGCTCTTGTTTTTGAATTCTCAGCACATCAGTAAAGATAAGAAGATACTGATTATTAGATGAGCATGGACTCTTAGTTTCCCTTTCAGAATGTGAAGGTTGTCTTCAGATATTCAGGTGAACTGGACCATTACCTGTCCTCATGTTTCTCATAACTTCCATTGCATTCAAAACAACACCTGATCCCTGATGAGCACATTGGGCTCAGTGCTGTGCGTGCATTTACTTCCTTGTAGCTGTATCTTGATAAGCATTAGACTGGCAGTGCGTGTTTTGCACAGATGTGTTACCTGAAACCCGACATTTACAATGTGAAGAATAACCACCGCACTGCAAATCCCTGTAATTAATCAATTTAAAAAGGAAAAGTTCAAGTTCACATTCTTTTTATTGTCATGTACACAACGATCACAGAGAAGCATTCACTGGAAATTCAATTCTTAAATATCAGGCTTCCTCCAATTGTGAATGAGAGAAAATCAAGTATTAGATCAATCTAATTAGACATAAAATAGTGCAGCAGTTAAAAAACAGATTGTATACATGTATGCATATAAATATATGTACTGTAATGGATAAATAACTTATAAACAGGTAGTTAAATAATTATATGGACAGTGATGTGTACAGGTATAAAGAGGGGGTCAAATAATTATATAGGAGGAGATGTAAACAAGTTGAAATTCACCACCAAACATAGATGTTGATTAAAAACCTTAACAGATGTTAAAGGAGGTGACATGAGGTTTTACAGCAGCACAGGAGAAAGGTACAAAAAGAAAGTAAATCCAAATGATATTGTTGTATACAATAAAATACCAAAGTCCAGTACAAGTACATGTGCAAAACAAAGCATTTCAGCCTATAGTGTGGCTCCCTCATATATATATATATATATATATATATATATATATATATATATAAAAGATATAATATAATAGTACCACACAACACGAACACAATGTTTATATTCAGTGGGAGAGCCCAAAAGACTTCACACCTGAGCTATTTCAACCAATATGGAGCTTTACAGTGTTGGGGAGGAATGAACTACATGTAATTAAACTAGTTTCACTACATTGTGCAGTAGCTTGCTAGCTAGTTCGACTCCCTTTAATTAGTGATTGAAGAAGAATAAGGAAGGAAGGAATCAGAAATGTTTCAGTTTCAACTCCTTAACATTTGCATTGAGAACAGGATGTCTCCATGCTGCCAGCAACATCCTTTTTCATAAAAGTTATGATTTGTTATGGCTTACATAATGTTTTTGTTGGAGTTTTAAACAAAGCGGTCAAAGTAAAATGTTGTGGAACCAGTTTTGCAGCCGGCTTATTCTGGTCAATCAAATGTATATAAAGATACTGCAGGTAGATGTGAGCAGCAGATGATCTCCAGACACAGGTGAGTTCACGGCATCATGGCTTCCACTCAGGTGCTCCTGCTTCAGCTGCTCCTGCTCTCTTTGGCGTCTGCATCACATCACTTTGGGGGAACCGCGACCTTCACCTACAAAGGAAGAAACCCTGATGGAACATTAAGAGTGAGAGATACAACTTTTAATGCTACGCATCACTATATTATTATTATTATTATTGCTGTTATTGTATATGGGTTCAGTTACTCTGATTATTCTGGTAGAATATAGACAATTTTAAACTCATTTCAGTTGCAGTTTTTTCTATTTATTGAATATATTTCACTTTGATTCTTTGTTTTTTTTCTATGTTTTGAATTATTTTATCTAGATTTGTTTTATCTTGTAAAGCATCTTTGAGCACATTGAAAAGAGGTACATAAAATGTACTATTATTATTTATTTGTATTACTCTGCCACGGCTTTATTGGTAATTATCTTCATTTCTGAAACAGTAAAACTCTCTTGACGAAAAGTGTGCAACCTTTTTAACTTTTCAAGATATTTGTATGTTTTACAACTCAAGATATGTTTTGTTGGTGCTTGGAGGTTATTTTACATATGTCGGAGTGTCCACAGCAGACGCCCATCATACGTCCCCAGGATAGGTTTTTGGGGCACATGTGTCACAATTGTACGTCCACATTTCCACATCTCTGAGAGTAAAAGTTGAATGTTGGATAAAAAATGTGAAAACGCTCAAATTGGTTCTATTTTTGATTCCTGCTTTTATTCTTGTTGTCTTCTTGACTTTAAAATGATGCTCTTGTGTTTTGTATTTTTACTGAAGACACATAAACTTGAGTATACCCTAAATTATTTAATGTTGTAAAAACTAGCAACTTTTCTTTGATAAGTATTTTCCTTCAAATTGCAAAATGATCTAAAGCTTTTTCACATAAAAAGAAGAATGCTGTGGAATTTCACATTTGCTAAAAGGGATGACTTTTTCGATTAGGTTTTCAAAAGAGGAATTATTTCACCAAAAAAAGGGAAAAAGCATGAAAGCTTAATGAGAACAATGGTTACCTCATCTTCACAGCGTATCTGACATTGTGGAGGATATGGATGATATTTTGATTTCTTCTTATGGCATTGGACGATCTTTTGCTGTTTCCCCCTCTACCTTTTTATTTTGTATCTTATATTCGATCACCTTTATTATTATTATCACTATGTTTTCTTGTTTTCTTTACTTTTATTCATTTCAAGATTTGCACCCTTCTTAAGATGTGTAGCATTATAGAATCATATAACTTATATATTTATTTCCATAGGTGGACATTCGCAGCAGGGCAACCTTTGATGGGTGTAGGCACCGCCACAGGTGGAACTGTTACACCGGCTCGTGTGGCTCAATCTCCAGCACTCAGAGCGGCGTACTTGACAGGAGCACCAACGCTCCACAATATAACAGGCAATGGTGTGAAACTGAAACAGTCACTTCAAGAAATGTCCCGAATGACAAACCTTTTCAATTGAGGTGAGCTTTTTGTTATTTGTTATGCTTGTATCATGATAAAAGTATCAGCTGTTAGATACAGTATTTGAAGAGTGTTGTTTTCACACATACCAGGGCAAGAAGCTGTTGTTGGATCCGAACACGTAACGGGGTTAATTTTTGGAATCTACTGACTCAACTGGATTTGGGATCAAGATCTGACACTGGAAAACCAAACAGATCACCAGATATTGCCATTCTACCTTTCCTACGGTAAGTTCCCTGACGTTAGGATGAAATAGTTAGGAATAACTTTTAATTATGTTGTTAAAGAACCTGTGGAAAACGTCCTTTCTTGCTGCCCCAGTGATAATACAAAAAAAAGACAGGTGGGAACAAATACTGAAAATAATGAGATTGTTTGTCTACAAACCAAAACAAATGTCAGAATTATTTGGAAAATGCTATTATCACATAAACATAAATGGCTTTCATTGTTTTGTTTCATCTAATAACAAGAGTGTTCTCTTACCTGTTGGGAAGAGTTGCAGTCTTTAAAACAAAACAAAATCAGTTGAATATTTTTTCAACAAAACAATAAAATGAACTCATATTCTTCTTTCTTTATTATGAATTGCAGTAACAGTATTTGTGATTCTGCATGTAACATGTTAAGAACTCTATTCTACGTTACTTCTTGCATTTGTCTAGCTATCCAGATGTGCATTCATAACTCTGATGATTTAATCCTTTTGTGTAACGGATCCTTAGCAAAGTGTTACTTACTCATGTTGTTTGTCTAATCAAGAGTTCCCCAGAACTGCCAACGGACATACAAGCTGATGTCCTCTGACCCTGATGGCGACAAAGTTCGATGCAGATATGGAAGTATCAGAAATATAGAATGTTCCAACTGTAACCTACCTTCAGGCTTCGTGTTAGATCAGGTTAGTCCAAAAATGTATTTCCTAATACATTGTCCATTACCTGACTGATGCTTTGCCTCACCTAACTACTAAATGTTCACATTGTTAGGACTCTTGCTTATTACACTACCGCTACACCAATGCCAACCCAAGAGTTAATGCATTTGAGTTGGTGGTGGAGGACTTCCCACAAAGACCCATCTCTCTGTCCTACTCTGATGGAACCCAATCCCACAAGTCTCCACTGAGTGCAAGGAGGAACAGACGAGCCATAAACCACGGGTCTACTGCAGCACCAACAACTGTAGCACCAACAACAGCAGCACCAACAACTGCAGCACCAACAACTGTAGCACCAACAACTGTAGCACCAACAACAGCAGCACCAACAACTGTAGCACCAACAACTGTAGCACCAACAACTGTAGCACCAACAACTGCAGCACCAACAACTGTAGCACCAACAACAGCAGCACCAACAACTGTAGCACCAACAACTGTAGCACCAACAACAGCAGCACCAACAACTGTAGCACCAACAACTGTAGCACCAACAACAGCAGCACCAACAACAGCAGCACCAACAACTGTAGCACCAACAACTGTAGCACCAACAACAGCAGCAGCAACAACTGTAGCACCAACAACTGTAGCACCAACAACAGCAGCACCAACAACTGTAGCACCAACAACTGTAGCACCAACAACTGTAGCAGCAACAACTGTAGCACCAACAACAGCAGCACCAACACACCAATGGTGGTGGTCTACAGCAGCACCAAGAACTGTAGCACCAACACACCAATGGTGGTGGTTTACTGCAGCACCAACAACAGCAGCACCAACAACTGTAGCACCAACACACCAATGGTGGTGGTCTACAGCAGCACCAAGAACTGTAGCACCAACACACCAATGGTGGTGGTTTACTGCAGCACCAACAACAGCAGCACCAACAACTGTAGCACCAACACACCAATGGTGGTGGTCTACAGCAGCACCAAGAACTGTAGCACCAACACACCAATGGTGGTGGTTTAATGCAGCACCAACAACTGTAGCACCAACAACTGTAGCACCAACAACTGCAGCACCACCATCAGCAGCACTACCCCTGCATGCCTCCAGTCCTCCTCTCAGTAAACTACCTTTGCAATTCTCCTTACTTGGTGAGTCAGGTTTTACTTGTCCTCATTATTATTTGACCACATTTTTAAATGAGTCAATCCACACTGTTAGATTCGCGTAGGTCGCGCCCTGGTGCCTCAGGGGCGAGTCTCGACCAACTCTCCAACTAACGGGTCCAAGTCCTAATCCTATCAAGTTCCGCCTTAACTAGAATATAGTGACTATTTAAGTTGGTGCCAAGGAGACTTAGCCTAGTGTCTACTGCCTGTATACAACCGTCTATCCCGCTTGCACCAATAATCCCGCCAAATTGAATAGCAATGTGAATTTGGCGGCTACCACCGGTCACGGTCGTCTGACAGCTCTCCTCTATGATCTGTGCACTTGGTATTGACTAGGTTTAGTTAGTTGTCAGGAATTGACCACAGGGACATGTTTAATCTACTTGCTAGAGACCACCATTAACAGAACCACTGAGATGTTAATCGCTCCAAACCTTTATAAAATACCTCATAAAGATACAAATTCTTAATGTGCACAATTCTCGGTTTAAATCAAAAGATTTATTTTATTTTAAGTATCATAGCAGGGGCAAGGCATACAGCTTCCATTTATTCAAAACAACATGTAACATGATTATCAGAATTGATTAACTATAATATAAATCCCTAACACATAACTGCCATGTCTATCTGATTTACTTATCGGTGGGGAGAGTGAGAGAGAGAGAGAGGTCGGATCGCCTGTTCTAGCATTCCTAGTCTCCCTGCGTGACGAAGGCCTCTGGGCCGCTCTTGACTTTGTCGAAAGTATTTTGAAGTCAGTCCATGTCAATCGTTTATTTGCAGAGTGAGCATAGAAAACTCTGAGGATCCAATCTGTGAGTCCAAGCTGTTGGGAAAGTGGTTACTCATATCCTGCGCTTCGGTCAGCAACTTGGATCACTTCTTCCAGAGTCTTTTTGGTGTTGTAGTGTTCACATCTCTCATCTCGGGTGAAGACGCAGAGGAAATAACCTCGAGCTTGTGTCAGCTCGCTTCTTATATAGGCCATTTGGTGCCCGCCTCTGCGCCGCTCTTCCTAAATCCATATTTGTTCCTACGGACCACAATATGACTGTGACGTCTTGTTTAATGAAGGTCCTAGGATATAACTATGTACCTCAATCACTTGTCCATTTAAGGCCATGCTAGAGTCTCTTATCTTCTATCTATATATATTCTTTCCAGGCACCCATCATGAACGCACTTGGTGAGCATTAACATCCTAGGTATGTTCCTAGTGATAAGGCCATGCTTTCAATGAGTTATTAAGTGACTCCTTAAGCGAGGTGCCAGTGAGTTTATTTCCAGATCATTAAGCTGAACATGTATTCTATAGTTTAATTCATAAAATGGCATGTATCAAATGTTACTCCACACAATTACATTGTGAATTCTATCTCCTAAATTCGAGTCTTTTAAATCACATCTTTTAGATGTAATCGTACTTATAACATTCTGAATCACTTCCATTAAATTGAGCATTTAAGAATCACCTTTATAACATTCAGTCTGTGTCACCTACTTCACTCCTTGGTTTGACCAAGGAGAGGTGGGGAGTTTCCTTGGTTTGAATAAGGAAAGTTGGGGAGATGAAAAAGGCCTGCTGATTCTCAACCTACTTGACAACACTAATAAACACATGTTGCTGCACTGCCTTCATTGGGTTGAGACTTTCATGTTGCAGCTCTGGCAGCACCTAAATGAGCAACATATAAAGGGTTCATTTAGCCTAAGAAGTCGGTACATTTTCTCAACATGTGAAGGAACACTGTAGTTCATCTGAACAAATGTAATCATTACGAAGGGAGATACTTGCTTTTTACTGGACGATGGCCTAAGATTAGTCATCTACCCCCAAATTTCAGGAAAGTAATAGCAGAAAAGCATGTCCGCTACAGCCTGATGTTGCTACAGATATTTTGAATTTCACAGCTAATGAAAATCAGTTGCTGTGATCCACAGAAAGTGGAAAAGTGGTTTTAATTATTGCACTTTAGGAATTAAATTAATATTTGTTTTTAACTCTAGTGGACCCACCTGCTCCCTCATGTCAGGAGGGACTCTACTTGCCAAAGTTTGTGCACCCAACACCTGAAAATGGAGTCAGCATCCAAGCAGAGGTCAACAAAGAAGTGGAGATCAGAGTCAAAGCACAAGCTACATACGCAACGTAAGTGAGAATCAACGTGATCATTGTAGCCTTGTGGCGGCAGAACATTCTCATCAATTTCAGATAATATCAGTAATAAGGAGGAAATCTGTTTTCTTTGTTTTGCTTTCATAGGATTCATGATATCATCATCAGTGGGCCACTGAATATCACCAAGCACAGGACCACACATGGGGAGTTTGTGATTAGGTGGACGCCTGTCCAAAATGACCTGGGAGATCATTACCCCATCTGCTTTGCAGTTGAATCAGTGACCGGGTGAGCCTTGAGGTTAATGTCCTTTATAATACAATAAGTATGTGCGTGTGTGTGCGTGTGTGTGTAAAACCATGATTTCACTTTTTACATATTTCGCAGGTCCGCTGTAAGCACCCCTCAACCCATACACTCTTACACTCATTACCACCCCACTCCATCTTCACAGTAAGTAATATTTCCGTTTTTGGTGTTTCTCTAAGCAACAAGGTAAAGTTGCTGATGATGTAGCTGAGTCTGACGTGAACATTAGAACGCTATGAACAAATAAGAAACGCGGCAGGATTTAAAATAAGTCAGAAGTCAAATGTGTAACAAAAGTTACAAAATCCAATTCATGATTGCGTCTGCATTTCAAACTGTATCATTTATAATTAATATTATTTAAATTAGTTAACATGTTTCAAGAATGCTAGGAAAATAGCTTCTGCATACAAAGGACAGGAACATAAACAAATCAATGGTCGGCATATTGTTTTACTTTAAAAGAAAGTGAAAATGTGGTTAAAGTTACCCAACATACACACTTTAAACACCAGTAATGATTTTAACGAGACAAACAGCCTGAGTGTGTCACAGACTTCACTCCTCAGATAAAGTGTTGATCAGTGTTCGCTGATGCTTTTCAGGTCTGGCATCTATCAGTCCGAGATGAGGTGTGTTCTGGTGGGCATCGGTCATACCATCGGTGAGTCTCAGGGATACTTTAGTTCAATGTCAAAAAATGTTGTCGTTTAACTACAACTGTAAATGTGTTTATTTTCACCAAATATTTCACATGCTAAATGTCATGTTACTGTATCATTATCGGCTGCATGGCTGCTGTACATTAGAGAACATGAACTTCAGCAGGGCTGCTGTGTTGAAACAAAATCTTTACATAAAAATATCACCAAAGTTCTTAATTTATATGAACTGAGAAACTTTCTTTTTGTTGAAAACTGTTATGTGGTTTAGGAGAGGACCCAAATGCAGTTCAGCAGACGAGGATTATACGAAAAGAGAGCTTTACTATAACAACTAGTGAAAATACAAAGTAACAAATAAAACTGAAAACACAAAGCAACCAGCGGTAGACACGGGGTAAGACACGACAGGTAACAACAACGTAACATAAATGACGATCCGACAAGGCACACTGGGACAGACGGGGATATATACCCAGACACTAAACGAGGGAACAAGACACAGATTAGGGAGAAAGGCAAAGACACAAGGGCAGGGTGAGTGGACACAGGAGGAACACATTAACAATCAGAAAGTGAGGGAAAACACACAGACAGGAAGTACAGCTAGACTGGACAAAAGGGGAGTGAACTTTACAAAATAAAACAGGAAACAGAGTATAACCAGATCGTGACAAAAACACAACTTAAAGCGCCCTGCGGAGTTTTCTTGTAAACAAACTAAAGTAATTTTCTAACAAACATGTCGAGAGCATTTCTTTCCTCAAAACATTTGCAAAGCCAATTTTTAAAATCCTGCAATGTTTACATCAATGTTTACTAGCTTGCGTTCTTCTTCCCTGTCAGTTCTGGAACATTACTGCCACCTGTGGAATAGTGTGACACCCTTGGTATGATGTGTATTTATTAATTGTTTTATATATCTTTTGCTCTAGTTAAATCCCATGTGATCTGCAGTGAGTCCACAATGACAGTAGAGGTTACAAAATCTACTTTCCCTGGACTCCATGAGGATCATTTGCGACTCAATGACCCCAGCAACACGGCCTGCAGCCTGCAGAGACACTCCAACAGCACTCACATCATCGCCGTCGTCCCCCTCAACGCTTGTGGCACTTTGATCGAGGTAAAGCAGGGAGGGTCATTTGTTTCATGACCCGCTGTGCTCTTCTCTCAGCTATTGTTGCTTTTCATTAGCAGTATAGGACCGAATATTTAAAAGGGACCTTGCAGTGCTTGTGCACATACATGTGGGTATCTGGAGTGCTTACCAACCTTCCCTACTCACAAAACATGTGATTCAGCAAGCCATTCAGATTCAGCTCATCTTGCTATGTCACATTCATTAGAATATACGACCACAGTGCACTTTTATTCTCAAGCCAACAGAGCAGGCTTTTTCAGGAGGGGGCTTAAAGAGACAGGTAACACGGTGCGTTTGAGACAGAGCTTAATGTGTCCCCTTTAACTCTGCAGGAAGATGATGAAAACCTCGTTTTTAAAAATGAAATCACCACGGTGGACAACGTACATGACCTGATCACCAGGAACCACCTGCTGGAGGTGCAGTTCTACTGCCAGTACCCCAAACATGGAAACGTGACACTGGGCTTCACAGCACACAGGAGGATGGTCACAGTGTGGGACAAAGGCTTCGGCACGTTCACCTACCAGTTTGAGTTCTTTCCGAACAATCAATTCCGCACCATGATTGATCCAAATACATACCCTCTGGAGTATGACGTGAGGGACAGGATCTACATGCAGATAGAGGCCACGTCTACAGTCAACAACACCGAGCTGTTTGTGGAGTCCTGCAGCGCTGCACCTTATGACACCCCAAACTACTGGCCAACCTACTCCATCATTGAAAATGGGTAAGCATGAGTACACCACCTAGTGGCAACAGAGAACATAACATATTGATAAAGATTTGCTGTTTACATCAGAGGTTTGGAACTAAATTGCTCGTAGGTGTGAATGAGAGGCCCCTTTAGTACACAGTGGATGGATGGAAGTGATTGGGCTATTTCTCCGATAACTCGTCTTCTTTCAGATTAGAGGAGTTTAATTAACTTAACTTTGTCTATTTGTGTCTGTAGATTTCTCCTAAATTCACCAAAAGTTAGCATTACATAATTCCTCATTTGCATATTTAAAACATAACATTTTAGAAAATACATGAAAAACAAATTGCCTTAGTATAAGTAATGAACTGGGAGGTTTCATGGTGATGTAAAGTAGTTACATTCACCTGTAGTGTCTCTCTATCACCTTGGTTACCTCCTCTAACCTGAGAGGCTTATCTAAGAAACAGAACCAAGTCAGGATGTAAAGTCAACGCTTCACCTACTTTATCTTTGGCATTACCTTTACTACTTTCCCTTATCATGTAAATACTATCAACAGAACAATACCTGTGAAACCTCTAATATCACCAACTGTGAGGCAAAGACTTACAGAAGCAATATTTCTTACCTGTTTGTTTGTTTTGCTGTGGCCAGGTGTTTAGTAGACCAGACTGTTGAAGTGCATCCCACCTCCAACCCGAGAGAATTCAGATTCAGCATGGAGGCCTTCAAGTTCATCGGCTTGAATGACCAGGTGAAGAATGGACTGTGGTGATACTGGAGCAAGGGACTGTAAATGCTTCTGTGATATCTCTAAATAGCTTACATTCATAATTTCCTTTTTTTTTATCTGACTATTACTAAATGCTCTCTAATGCACACTTGGTGTTGTGGACAGGTGCAAAGGAATATGATGGAAAACAACCATTTCCCTTTTATCTACTTTCATTTGTGTTCAACAATTTCTTAATGGATTTCTAAATGTAGTAATCGTGTCGGGTGTTTTCAGATTCGGTTCCACATTTCGATTGGTTGTTACAAATTTTGACTTTAGTAATTGTGGATCTGATGCCTGACGATCATGTAATGACAGCATGTTCTGTTGTCTTCAGGTGTACATCAGCTGTTCAGTCCTGATGTGTGAGGCAGGGAGCCACGGCACCAGGTGCTCGCAGGGATGCATCAACACTCCCTCATTGCCAACCGGTCATCACCACCACCGAAAGAGAGAGGCTCACGCTCAGAGTTCAAGGCACTTTGTTTCCCAGGGTCCCCTGCGTTTAAAGAGATCAGCAGAAAGCACCGGGAGCGCAGGTATGAAAACAGGGAGTGTTTTCCTAAGAACACACCTGCATAGTTTGAGTCCCAGTTAGACTTTGGACAAGATCTAATCTAAATTGTGCTTCTCTTTCCTCCAGCGGTCAACCTGAATCTGAACCTGGTATTCATCGCTGGATGTCTTCTTGCAGCTGTCGGCATGATCAGTGCAGTGGTTCTGTACAAAGTCAGAATGTCAAAGGTGAAATACCAACCGTTACCCACAGATGAACGTTAAGAAAGCGGCATGTGCAGAATACAATTTTAGTATTAACGACATTTAACAACAAGCTTTTTTAAATTGGTTTTGCTATCAGATATTGGGTGTTCATGTTTCTTATGTGCAAATTTAAATAAAACATTTAATTTCAACACTTTTAGAAATACTCTGTACCTGTGCAAATAGGAAGTTTTATATGAATCAACACTGAGGATGTTCAAGCACTGCAGCTGCTGATTGTTTACTTGTGAAGTTTACTGTTTACCCCGAGATCCCATGTGCCTTTACAGATGCTTCTGCTATTATGTATTGCATGACAAAAGGATTGACCTAACTGATGATACACGTGCTTAATGATCAATAAAAACATATATTCTCTTACATATCTTTTTGTTTTTGTCCACTTTATTTCTCTTTCTCTCTTACACACAAACACACACTTCTGCAACTTACTATTTTAATGATTAATCAAACCATTACTTTCTCAATTGGTTTGTGTGGTCCATCAAATGTCAGGAAGCATCTAAAGCTGAAGACGACTTCTTCAAATGGCTTGTTCAGTTTGATCAACAGACACAAATCCAAGGACTTGAACAATTAATCACTTATCAAAGTAGTTACTGATTACTTTCTGTTGATCGACTGACCATTTATGCTCTCGTGGTGAACTGAGGACTCAATAAACAAGCATCACTAAAGATATCCATCCATCCATCGTCTACCGCTTATCCGGGATCGGGTCGCGGGGGCAGCAGCTCCAGTAAGGAACCCCAATCTTCCCTTCTCCGGGCCACATCCTCCAGCTCCGACTGGGGGATCCTGAGGCGTTCCCAGGCCAGTGAGGAGATATAATCTCTCCACCGAGTCCTGGGTCTTCCCCGGGGTCTCCTCCCAGCTGGACGTGCCTGGAACACCTCCCTAGGGAGGCGCCCAGGTGGCATCCTTACTAGATGCCCGAACCACCTCAACTGGCTCCTTTCAACGTAAAGGAGCAGCGGCTCTACTCCGAGTCTCTCACGGATGGCTGAGCTTCTCACCCTATCTCTAAGGGAGACGCCAGCCACCCGTCTGAGAAAACCCATTTCGGCCGCTTGTACCCGTGATCTCGTTCTTTCGGTCATGACACAGCCTTCATGACCATAGGTGAGGGTAGGAACAAAGATCGACCGGTATATTGAGAGCTTTGCCTTCTGGCTCAGCTCTCTTTTCGTCACAACGGTGCGGTAAAGTGACTGTAATACCGCCCCCGCTGCGCCGATTCTCCGGCCAATCTCTCGCTCCATTGTCCCCTCACTCGCGAACAAGACCCCGAGGTACTTGAACTCCTTCACTTGGGGTAATGGCTCATTCCCTACCCGGAGTAGGCAATCCACCGGTTTCCTGCTGAGAGCCATGGCCTCAGATTTGGAGGTGCTGATCCTCATCCCAACCGCTGCACACTCGGCTGCGAACCGATCCAGTGAGTGTTGAAGGTCACAGACCGATGATGCCATAAGGACCACATCATCTGCAAAGAGCAGCGATGAGATCCTCAGGTCACCGAACTGCAACCCCTCTCCTCCACGACTACGCCTCGATATCCTATCCATGAACATCACGAACAGGATTGGTGATAAAGCGCAGCCCTGGCGGAGGCCAACATTCACGGGAAACGAGTCCGACTTACTGCCGAGTATCCGGACACAACTCTCGCTTTGGGCGTACAGGGATTGGATGGCCCTCAAAAGTGACCCCCTCACCCCATACTCCCGCAGCACCTCCCACAGTATCACCCGGGGGACCCGGTCATACGCCTTCTCCGGATCCACAAAACACATGTAGACCGGATGGGCGTACTCCCAGGCCCCCTCCAGGATCCTTGCAAGAGTAAAGAGTTGGTCTGTTGTTCCACGACCAGGACGGAATCCGCATTGTTCCTCTTCAATCAGAGGTTCGACTACCGGCCGAACCCTCCTTTCCAGTACCTTGGAGTAGACTTTACCAGGGAGGCTGAGAAGTGTGATACCCCTGTAGTTGGCACACACTCTCTGGTCCCCCTTTTTAAATAGGGGAACCACCACCCCGGTCTGCCAACCCCTAGGCACTGTCCCAGACTTCCACGCAATGTTGACGAGGCGTGTCAACCAAGACAGCCCCTCAACACCCAAAGCCTTCAGCGTTTCTGGACGGATCTCATCAACCCCTGCGGCTTTGCCACTGTGGAGTTGTTTGACTACCTCAGTGACTTCCATCAGGGAAATTGACGATGATCCCCCATCAGCTTCCAGCTCTGCCTCAACCATAGAGGGCGTGTTAGTCGGATTCAGGAGTTCCTAAAGATATTATTATTATTATTATAAACAATAAAATATAAGTATGTGACTCTATATCAGGGGTGTCAAACTCATGTTAGTTCAGGGGCCACATGCAGCCCTATTTGATCTCAAGTGGGCCGGAGCAGTAACATCATATCATAATAACCTGTAAATAACGAGATCTCAAAATGTTTCCCTTTGTTTTTTTGCAAAAAAGTACAAATACATTCTAAACATGTTCACATTTAATGAACTATCTTTTTACAAAACATTATGAACAACCTAAAAGTGCAATTTCAACAACATTATGCCTCAGTTCATCATTTAGTTGTTTCCACATCTGTGTAGTAATCCTGACACGCCACACACATACAAATACAAACTAAAGTGGGAACTATTAAGGAAGAAGGTTCAGTTCTCCCCCTGCCTTGTAGATGTATAACATGTATACTTTTTTCTTTCAACGTTTTTAAACATTGAAAAAAAAAGATCATTAAATATATACATATATATATATATATGTATATATTTAAATAAATAATATGAAAATACAAATAAATTTGATCAAATATGTCATAATACACTGCTCGTAAACTATTTTAGAGTTTATTTAAGAGAACTCTAAAAATGGAAATGGGCAAAAGGGCACTGCTGTATTAAATATGTGGCACAAGTGATGAATTTACACAGGATTCAGACTCCATTGAAACCCGGCGTTGCATTTTTATACTATACTGTTTTTAATTATTATTATTATTATTATTAACATTTTATATCACTGAACTAAACTAAACTAATAATACAGCTCAAATACTTCAAAATGGTCTCCAAATACACACACAAAGAAAAACAATGTATATCCCTCGCTGTCCCTCATCCCTCGTCATCCCTCAGCCTGAAAATGGGGGGGCAGGACTT
>NC_041357.1:29643698-29708698 GCF_900634415.1 Cottoperca gobio
TTTATATGGAATAGAGCGTGTCCTTAGACGTTATCTTAGCTAAGTTAGTATATCAAACTAGCAAGCGTTAGCTACCTAGCTGGCTAGTAGCTAACGTTGGCTAGCTGACGACTTTAAACTGACTTCAAGCCAAAGAATTCTGCTTCAAATTAGCTAACGCTAGCAGGGTTACAACTGTTTCCACGTCACCTAACTGTATCACCACGTCTCAACCTGTTGTGACATTTTATTATCGGCTAGTTAAACTTTATTTTCGAGGAAGGACGCTTGTTTTGAAAAGCAAAGATAGACCCTTTACTTCCAAATCTAGATATGCAATCATCGAACCACCAGCGTACTTAATGCTAGCTTGCTAACGTTGAGTTAGCCGTCCAAACTTGGAGCACTGCCCCCTGCTCACTTGATGTGGGTTTCGCTTCGAGGCCTTCAGGAAATTATCCCTCTCTTTTTCTTTTTACGGAGAAGACTCTTTCCACAGCCTTAATGAATCCCAGCCTCTGAATGGAGTTTATATTCTAAATTACTCTGGATATTTGTGAAGTTTGACAAGGTTGTAACACACAATTGGAGTACCTGGACTTTGTTGACGTTTACTTGGCATCATAAAAATAACGTGGATTACAAAGGCAGTTGGAATAACTATATTCTTCAAAGGTGAGATACTGACGCACGTTAACGTTGATCAACTTTAGGCATACGTTACAGTTTGTGTTAGAAGTGACGTTCATATTGTGGGATGGGTTGACTGGAGAGCACTGATTGAACTGTTCATGTGCTTCAGCTTCTGGCTCAGGCTGCTACATGAACACACTGTATTCCCCATTACTGGAACTGTACAAGGTCAACATAATCTTAAAGTTAATTTGATTAGTTTGAAATGCAATTATAATTGCACGAATTACTCTTAATTGAGTCACAAGTGGGGTAGCCTTCAGTCGTCTGTCCTGCCAGATTTGCATCTCAGTTAGCATCTTTATCTAATGTTAAGAGATACACCTGGCTAAAGGTTTTTTTAAGTTGAAATATGTTCAGTGTGTCCTGCTTCCAGAGGTTGGTTTGTCATCTTTACCTTTTGATGCATGTCATGTCTGTGCTAAGTTAAACTGTACCCACCATCTGTCACTCCCTCTCATGGATGCTGTGTGACCCTCCCCCTCATAAACATTGTTCAGCCTGAGTGGCTTGACCTCAATATGCAGGGTTGGTTTTGTATTTTTGCTACTGATAAATTAGGTTAAGTTTGCCTGCTTACACAAGAAATGGTGCTTATTATCTGAAACATGCACTTTGTAATTGGAGTTAATTAAGGATGGCAGGTTGATGACTTTTCGGTCCAGCTCTTGAACACCGTTGTCGGAAGATACAGTTGAGTGTTGGTGCACTGAACCGAAAACGGTTAACGGTTTCTGAAAGCAAATGGCTTTTGGCATTTCAGGCGATTCTTAAGATGAAGGGGTAGCTCTGGCTGCCACTAAGTTCCCCAGTCCACTTGTTCTAATTTGTAGGTTGTTGTTCCTTGTAGGTATGTTAAATCCAGCTCACATGATTCTTGGCTTTTTGTCTAACAGTCTGTCTACAGGTCCTAAGCTCCTTGGTGTGGAGAGTGGCTATAATTCTGCAGGCCTTCCTGCCCAGCTGTTGTTAGATGCACATTTCTCAATTGATTTAAGGCTCCCTGTTCTTTTCTTAACAGTACCAGTGTAGGTTAACTTGACTGTTTACTCTGGGAAAGTAACTTTATATTCCAGTAGTAGTTAACTATTATTGATAATCATCAGTAAGCCGGTTCAGCTGATGTGGCTGTTTTCCTTTTCTGCTTTGTCATTAAACTGTTGTAATGGCCAATGCTATGGTGTCTGCGAAGTATGCTGATTAAATCACCCCAGAGGTGCACTTAACTTCCCCCTCTTCTGTTTTATCTCAACTCTGTCGAGTGGGGGTCTGCTTTAGAACATAAGCCACTTTTAAAACCAGATTTAAAACCACTTTAATTTACAATTAAGCCCAGACGTGTTTTGTAATGCCTGGTGAGCTATATATTTAAATGTATTGAGGATGAATGTGCACATTCTTTGGTTACCATTATATATTTTATCTTACACTTTTACTGGTATACATTGTTTTGGCTTTTGAGGAGGGGAATGAATGAACGGCATTAGAGAATTAGAATTTAAATCATTTTGTTTGAGGTTCTCGATGCATTGACAACTTACATTTAAGATCTAGTGGTGAAACGCTGGATACTCCATGGACCTCACTGTCACTTATTTTCAATATTTTCTTAATACTGAAATGTTGCAGTTCACAACGTGTCTGTCCTGACAGCTCCATACTTTTTCCATGTCTCTTCTTGCCCTCATAATTCTGGTATTTCTTCTAAATCCAAATTCTTCTGCTGTCTTCTTTGGTTCCTGCTCTGTCCTGTTCAAACCATGGTTGTAGATGATGTGCGAGGTGATGCCCACCATCAGTGAGGCCGAAGGGCCTGGCGGGGGAGGCGGCAATGGTCGTCGAGGCTCTGGCTCCCCACTGCAGTCGGACTCAGAAGGTCACTTTGAGTCGCTGATGGTGTCCATGCTGGAGGAGAGGGATCGTCTTCTTGATACTCTGAGAGAGACACAGGAGAATCTGGGCTTGACTCAGGGCAAACTGCACGAAGTTAGCCACGAAAGGGACTCACTGCAGCGTCAACTCAACACCGCTTTGCCACAGGTAAGTGAGAGAGACCTTTTTTCTTTCTCAAAGAAAACCTAGCTGTAGCGTTCGATGATATGATTGTGTGTACAGTGAGATGATAGCGATTCATCAGCTGCAGCAGACACCGTACAAAAAAAACAACCTACAAAACTAAAATACCTGTCAAATCTTGTATTGTGTTGTCTTTACTGGCAATTCACATATTTAACATTTTTAATGTAAAGAAGTTTCACACTATCAAAGAAAAACAAGTTAATTGCAGTCTTATTTTAATGGAAAGATACCAGTGCCCTGCGGAGCACCTGCATTGCTCCTTGCTGCGCTGTCAGCCAAAGTGTCAATCTCACTTGTGGATGACAGCTCTTACAGATCTTTGCTTCCCACAGTGGAGAAAGTGATGCTAGAGTTTTATGTGGTTTCTTTCTTTCCATTTGGAGCTACTGTGTAATTTCTTACATTACTGCAATGTATATTGCAAAACAAAACAAATGTTCTACACTGCAGCGTTGCTTTTTCAAATATCTTTCAGCCTTACTGTGCATATAATTAATATGCAATAAGCCCCTTACAGTAATTACATTGTCATAGCTGTGCTTCTATTTCTACTTTTTGCACAACATAATTTGGAGGGAATCATGATCCCGACTTTGTCCATCTGCTTTCAGGACTCATGTTTCTACCCTCTGTGGTCTTATATTTAAAACAAAGGGATTAGGTTTCCAGTTTTTAATGATGCATAAGAGGCTGGTAATCAGTTAAGCGTTGTTGTAGTTCTCATTGAACATGCATCCAGTATATAAAGTCAACATGCTGGTTATTTTCAGTGTTTGTTTGACATTTTATTACATGAGTGAGAGAACTGTCCGCGCTGAAAGCAGAGATGTCCGTAGATAGTATGGGACCACTGCAAATAGGATGCAGAGTAGATTACTCAGTGCTCTGAATGATAGTATCCCAACTGTCCTGGAACATTAGGTGGTAAGAGATGTTTAACACACGTGTGGAAGGCCTTTCTTTGTGTGTGTTACAGCCAGGAAAACTACATCCCAGGTCAAAACATTCAGACACTGTTCTAGGACTCTGATCCGTTCAGTTGACACTTAATGTAGTGCAGAATAAATAGACGGACATGTGAAAGTAAAGTGTTGTCATCACTCTCCGTCGCACAAGCTATTGTGTGTTTATGGATGTTAAATTGAAGGCAGCGTTAGGTGGCGAGCTTCTTAAACCATGTTTACATTCGATGTAAAGTAATAGTCAGAAGCTACCAGACTTTGCATACACTGCACACTCTAACTGTCATTATTATGAAGAATATCTTAAATGTTCATGAACACAATTAACGCTCAGGTTGCCAGTTTATTGACCTCTATATTAGATTTATAATTTTCATCCGTCAAAAACCATCAAACATTTGTTTGAGTAGCTGATCTCCACTCACTAAACATGGCAAATGAATTATTCTTTAGACAATGAGTCGAGGATTTATTCAGACTTAAGGATATAAAGGCTGTAATCTTGCAATGCTTTGAGGGGGAACAATTGTAAACAAAGATCATGGACTAGCAAAATGTAAAAGTATTTAAATATTGTATTACATTTTATTTTATTCTTTTTACAAAATATCTATAGTGGTGCCAGTTTTGTTGTAATTTTATCAGGATTTGAAATAGCAGTGTTGAAGACAGTATAACAGGTAATCCGTCCATATTTCAGCTTCCACACAATATATTCATCTTCTCTTCCTTTTATTAATCATAAAAGTATCCGAGGCCTAAAGTCAGAATGAAGTAACTGATCCTTCATGTGTCTCTCAGTTCATGCTGCTGTGGTGTAGTCAGCTGATCATCTGGCTCGCTGCCAAGTCTTCTGGGACGTGTGTGAGGAAGTAGAAGCCTTTTATATGCTGTCATCTGGTGTTAATACACTATGTGATATTCTTCTTTTTAAAAGGGTGTTTTCACTTCATTCCACTAATTGATTAATTACCTTTTGACATGTTTGGTAGGATTATTTCAAATTAAAAAGTGTTCAGCAGATTTTGATTTGTGATTCATTTGAAGTTGTCATTATGGAAAGCTCTTAATAAAAAACGCTGCTTTGAATATGTCTCGTATTGAATGTGTTTTGTTTCTATTGCATTCAAAGATTAATAAAAAGCTTCCGCATTTTAAACTCTATTCGCACTTCGCCAGGGACTCTCAAATTGTAAACTTATTTTAACTGGATTTCTTGGTGGTTTTATTGAAACAAGTGTTTCAATAAAACGTACAATTGGAAAATGTATAAACCAAGAGGGAACTTCAAGGGGAAACGAGTTTATTGCAGCTGAAGGCTGGTATGAAGTTTGCATTTAATTAAAAAGAACATTAAGTGTAGAATTTTAAATGAATTGCTCTTTATTACCCTGAGAGGCAGTAAATGGTTTTCCGTACAATAGTGACATTTATTTGTAGGATCGAGCTTTACTTCCTTTCTCTTCTTTAAAAATAAATAATTAAATCACACTTTTATTTATTATATCTTTAATGTGTTGTTATTCATTTAGGTCGTTACATTCCTTGTGACCTTAAGAGGAATGAAGTTGGTGCGTTAGAGTCTAGGTCTTCAGGCCGGTGTAGGCAGGTGAAGGGGAGGGACATGTTCTCCCTCGTTCCCTCCCTCCTGGTGAGAATACCCTTCCACTGGAATGCACAAACATTCCAGGGCAGCTTGCTCACACGTCAACAGCTTTTTCTAACTCCAGCGGTGCCCTGTTGGATGGTGCTCATTTGTTCTTTTTTGCTTTCTTTTCTTTGTTATACGTGTTCTGTGTGCTGGCCAAATTGGTCTGACGCTCCCACAGTCCAATGTCGGCTCATTGAGACCAGTTTGAATGTGTTCACAGATAGATTTCTTTAGTAGTCCAATTTTAGGGCCCACATGTTGCGGCAAAGTCCATTTCTGTGCTTCTGTGTCAGCCAAGGCTGATAATAGTTTTGCTTGAAGTGGGCTTCACTTGGTGTGTGTTTGTGTCTGCAGGCAGTGAATTTCCAGCTGTTTTCTACAACTGCTGAGATTGTTGAGGCAGTAAAAGAGAAAGAAGTGGGAGTAGTTAGCTACATGCTTGATTTTGCTTCCACACACATTTTCCTAGCCAAACTGGCAAACGTCTCGCCACACTGTTAAGTGAAGAAACCAAAACCACGACCATATGGCGTCAGCTAACGCACCAACATGTCCCTTATTGTCAGCTAAGTAGTCAGTTGGAGTGAGATGAAGGAAGCGTCTTGATTATATGGATAAACAAGCTTTTTTTGTTCAGGGGTGTCATTGACCATTTGTGGTGTTCACTGTCGTATCGATGACTTTTCCACATGATGATGTTGAGTTGTTAGTGTGATTTCTGGTCAGGGCTAATGTCTTTTGGGTGCAATTATGTCAATACTTATCTAAAATCAGTATTGTTTTATCCAACATGTGAATGAAATTCAGGCAGAACAGCTCCATTGATGCCACTGCCATAATTACCTCCGTCAAGAAAGTTGAGTTTTCGACTCCTTTTGTCTGTTTGTTCAGCAGAATTACGGAAAAACTTCTGGTTCGATGTTCATGAACGTTGGTGGAAGGGTGTAGCATGTGCCAAGTAAGAACCCAATTCATTTTTATTTGGATCTGAATCACAGGCATATTCTCAAATTATGTTTCACTTTCATTAATGTTGCTAGAAAAAGGGCATTTATGCTGCATTCATGTGGTGTTGGAATAATCGGTGAAAATGAGTTCTCGCCACATTACACTGAAACATGGCGGACAAAAGTAAATGTTGAGTCGATGGCTCTCAGAAATTAAATGCAACACGACGTCTTTGTAGGTTCCATGTTGTTTCCAATTATGACTTAAAGTTCATGAACACACTGCTGTCGGTAGAACGACTTTAATTGGGTGATATGCAAGTTTCAAGCACATCCTGTGTCAGTGGCTGCTGCATGGTTTAACTGTGTTTCTCCATATAATTGACCAACACTGCATGTTGTGCAGCAGTCTGGCAGCTTACTGTGGGCCTGACATTGTAAACTAGGGATGTCATGTCCTCGAGACTACAGTTCGAAAAGGTTAATGTGTAGTGCTAAACAGGATGTTTAGACCATGAACAGCTCTGCCTTAAAAATGCAAGGGGCTGTTGCTACAGGTACCGGTGAAACGATGAAATACAATCCAGGAAGGCTTGGTGAGTAATGGATCCCCGGCCGCCCTGTCACTCTGAGGACCCTGTGGCCTCTCCTCTCTGTGCTGGTCCCACAGTGGATTGACTGGACGCTTTCAGACTCTAGTCCAATGCCAGCTAACTAACACCTGATTTCTTAAAACAAAGGATGCACTCTCAGTATTTGAGGACATCTTTGTTCTTCTGGAGCTTTGAGGCCAGCATTATAAGTTGATTTGAACAAAACCATTTGCCAAATAAATGTTATGGCATGTAAAGATCCATCAGATACAGTACAGCGGTTTAAGACTACACGGCACCTTTTTAGGAAAATTATCATCGTCCTACAGTAATTTATTCTCTCCTCTGTCTCCTTAGCTGCAAAGTACATAAACTAACCTGTTGGGATTGTGTGTTTGCATGGGGGGGGGGGGGGTGATTTGATAATAATTTGGTGAATTATGCAAAAAATACTTTTGTTTAAAACTGAATCTTACTGTTATGTAATTTAAAAACAAAAGCTTGTGTGCAACTTGGTTTGTAATATTCATTTTAAAGAAGTCAATCGACTGAATTCTGTATTCTGGTGAGTGGCACAATGGCATGAATTGAGAGTGCACAGTGGTAACACGCAGAGACAAAGACGGACTTGTTCCACACAGTGACATGAAAGTGACAGAGTGAAAGTGTGATCTGAATTAGTAACTTAAAGGAAACCAACAGAGGATGGCGAGTGAAGACCAATCTCGCATACAAGCATTATAAAATCTACTCAAATGTGTAGAAGATTCTTCTTGAGACGCAGCAACGCAGCATGTTCTGTTAGAGGAACTGATTAGATTAAGGTGTGTGTGTGTGTGTGTGTGTGTGTGTGTGTGTGTGTGTGTGTGTGTGTGTGTGTGTGTGTGTGTGTGTGTGTGTGTGTGTGTGTGTGTGTGTGTGTGTGTGTGTGTGAGAATGTGAAAAGTGAGTTGTGAATAAAAATAATATATTTTTTTTATTTGAGAGAAAAAACGCCTCAGGGGGGGCGCGGGGCTCCGTTGGCGGGGCGCAGCACCCCTCCAAGTCACTGGTAGGGGAAACACTGCTTTAAGTGTGTTAACAATTCCAAGGCTATACTGTATACATGACAAACACGTTTCCCAAATGTATAATGAGCCTTACGCTACGCGATTAATCGGTGCGTCCCCCATATGTCATGATTAAACTCCATCTGGCTCTCATTACCTCGTGAATGTATTCTTTCCCTGCTAGCTCATAGAAGAGGACGCTGTCAAAGGTATTAGTTCTCTTGTCACCTGCCTTGCCAGATAGATTCTCTCCACATAACAGATGCAGCTGAAAACAACCTTCGTCACACAATAAAACATTTTAATAAGGGAGGGTATCAAGAGTCCAAATGTATACAAACAGGATTCTTCAAGTTATTGTAGCGTCTTCCCAATTAAAGCCGTACAATGATCCCAAAGCAGCAGGTAACAACGATTATGTGTTTATAAATGAATGAATGGCCGAAAGACATTTTTGCGTTCAACATTTTTGCTTTTTGCGCACAGAATATTAAGAATGTAAATTTTACTTTACCGAAATACCTCCATCTCCTGTATGTAGGGTTGTTACTGTTACTATGTAATCTGTCTGCACATGTTACAAGCTGTGCAAGAGATTCATCTTATGATGCTCATCTTTTGTTTCACTGAATAGTAATTTAGCAAACTACTGAAGAAGTGAACGAGTTGTTGCCTAAACTAAATATGCACTATCGTACATCAAATGACCTGTAATTCTGTTTGGCAGTATACGCTTTATGAGAACGTTGGGAGGACATGGTGTGTATAAACAGCAGGGTTCCTGAATACCACACACACACACACACACACACACACACACGAGCCCCGTCTTTGGGCATAATTTAGTGTTTTCCTGCATGCCTCTGCAATGTGTAACGTTAGACAGCCAATCACCAGCGTTATTAGATCTTAGTACAAGCGTGCTCACTAATGACATTTACTCCTTTGAGGTTTTGGTATTAAAGGATGAGGCATTTTTCGATACTCTGTAGCAGGGATGGGCAACTGGCACTTTGTGTGGCACGCGAGTCAATTTCCAGAAATCAATCTGTCGGAGCTCCGTGAGGGGGGGGTGCAAAGTGGCCCTCTGGCAGTGAGGACACACTTTTTGTGGCCCTCCCTATCCTCAAAGTTGCCCATCCCTGCTCTATAGTATTGGAGCAACTCAGTCGAGGCCTAAAAGTATCGAAGTTCGGTACCCAGCCCTAATAAACGGTACATGCGTCGTGCATGTGATGGAGCACGTCGGACAACATGTGTCGTTATAGTAAACGTTTAAGAAAGACACATGAACTTCGGATACAATCACATACAGATACAAGAATCTTAATGAGCACTGTCTTTGAACTGAAGGCAGGAAAAGATGCAGACGGGTATTCGGTCATCTCCATTTAGAGTTACCTTTCCTCTATCTGTGTGTGTTTGGGCAGCAGGCTAAGCAGCTGTGAATAGGAGCCATTGTAGTGTCTAATTAGTTTTTTGACGGTGAGTCCTCCTCTAGGAGAACAGATGCCCTCTGCACAGTGTCAGATTTCGGCACACGCTATAAGCTTTTAAGAACGGCTAAAGCCATTATGTACGAGGCAGGCCTATTGGTTCCGATCTCGGTTTCAAATACAGCACAGTCTGACGACGCTGTGGTGTTAAAGAATAAAGAGCCTGTTCATCTGCTCTGATACGCTGCCACATTTCAAGAATCCGTGAAGTGGACTGGTTCTTTAAAGCAAGACTAGGAAACAACTTTTTGAGTAAATAAGTCTTATGAGGGTTTGAAAATGAAATGGACTGACCATGTGTAGTTTAGAACAGCTGCAGTTCAATGGTATAGCTGCACTGAAACTATCAGCAGCAGACAAATTAGGTTTAGCTTCATCAAGTATGATGTCCTTATTGAGGCAGTCTTTATTACCAAAAAAGAATATTAAATATGAAACCAACACAATTGAAAGGCATGAACATAGTGGTGAAAATCTGTTTCATCTGCAGCTCGTGTCCCTAAATGTTGTGTTATAATGTATGTAAACTGCGTTCAGAATAGGAAATATATAATTATTATGTTGAAACATTTTCTTCACCCGCTCCCATTCAGACACATTTCTAAATTATAATTCAGAGATGAGTCTCTGTCTGGGTGCTGAGATATTCTTCGAATGACCGTACCGTTATCCCTGGAAAGCTTTTGTGTTCCTCCTTGTGTTTTGGTACGCTGTACCTTTAATAGGTTGGCACACATATTCGTGTACCCCCCCTTAATCCCCTCCCCTGTTCTAGAGCTTACAGAGCGGCTCAGTCCACTCCCGAACCAGCATGTCGCTCATCCACACTCACTGAGCACCAGTTTACCCTGCTGCAGGGAGAAATAGGATCAGACTCTAATGCCCATGGCTGCATTCACATGTATACAAGCTTATGACTACTGTATTCAATCTGCATATTTACATTATATGTACAGTTTAACGCTCACATTTTAAACTTGATGATCTTTATACGGGACCTACAAAGATGAATTAATAAGAGTTCATTGTATTGAATTGCTCCGTTCTTGTTTTCTCATGTCAACCTATGAATGTATTCTCCCACATTAGGAAGTGCCAGCTTCATTTTCAATATCCTAAACGACCGTGTGGCATGACAGTACTTTGTTTTCCATGTGACTAGTTAGTGAAGTGGGTGGGCACCCTAAAAACAATTTACCACAATGTCCAGGTTTTTGCTTTTTATGCTTCCTTTAGTAAACTTATATATATAAAGCAATTATTATAATATATATATATATATAGATATATATATCTATATATATATATATAGATATAGATATAGATATAGATAGATATCTATATTTATATATTTATTTATATAAATATATAAATAATTTATCTGCCTCC
Source organism: Cottoperca gobio (assembly GCF_900634415.1). Taxonomy (NCBI): domain Eukaryota; kingdom Metazoa; phylum Chordata; class Actinopteri; order Perciformes; family Bovichtidae; genus Cottoperca; species Cottoperca gobio. Next base: position 29,654,537 of record NC_041357.1, read on the forward strand.
ATGTACTGGGATTAATAGCATGGGGATTTTATGGGTGCTTCTCTATGGCTTGATTTTCCAAGACTGAGTCATTAAACTACACTTCGACTGTACGAGTCTACAAGCAAGTACAAAACCCTCCCATTTGTTTACTCAATATGATATGTTGTGTAAATGAGGAGGTGGGGGAGAAGAAGAGGGTCATAAATGGCGTTCAGAGGCAGAGAAAAATCTTAAGGTTGCTGTACAACTCAACCTCAGCATCTTGCTCTGGAATGTAGGAAGTAAGCCACTCTGTAATTACCCCTGGGCCTGCCTCGTATGGACTCTCATTGGCTAGCAGAGAGTGAAGAACTTGGTTGTAGCCAATAGCAAACTCCCACTTACTCCTTTAGGGAAGCAGAATCTGTGCCAGTCACTGCAAAAGCTCCAAGGCTGGAGTGAAGGGAAGAGAGAATAGTTGTGGTAGTGACTGAAAAGAACGATCAGTTCCAGCAACCCCCCTTTCTCTCTCTCACACTCACACTCACACACACACACACACACACACACACACACACACACACACACACACACACACACACACACACACATCTCCAGCCTTGGAGAAATGCAGCAAGATGGCCTCGCAACTCAGGGTGCCTGTGCTAGTTTTTGAAAAAAAATCAGAATGGCACATTCTTTAGGTCCAACCATGCATGTAATCCCTAAAAGTGTGTGTGTGTGTGTGTGTGTGTGTGTGTGTGCATTAGTATGAAGAGAACCTGAATGTGAGGTACATTAGAACAAGTCTGCTGAGTGTATTGTCATATTTCTCACGCACTTCGAGGTGTTTGGATAAAGTGTTTCACCATCTTTCTTTTCTCTTCTTCCCTTTTAACATCAAAGCGTGTTGCTGTGCGTTTCCTACTCTCTCATATGGACATTGTTGTCCTCTCGAGTCTGTTAAGTCCGTGCAGTCTGCATTTACAGTTCATGCTAAATAACAAAATCATACATGAGGTGCTTGTGATGTCGGTTTTTTTGTTACATGATTTTTGCAAGGAACAGAAGCTACGGCGTCCCGCTTGAGGCCTGAGCTGTGTTACTGAGCATGTTACTAGAGAAAACATCCTAAAGCTTAATTTTAAATGAATTAATAACTATTTATCGGCCAGCTCTATCTTGCCTCCATTGTTTCCGATGTAAACGTGACCACACCGACGAGGCTAGCAGAGTGATCGTGGTATTCCCAGAAACCACACAGAAGAAAACGATGCAGGAACAAATGTTACTCTTTACACGAGCAGTGAACAAATATGTCTATAAAAAAACATGCCGCAACATCGGCTTCAGAGTGTGATGATCCAGTGTGGACCAATATATAATGTTAATGATGTCCATTAGCTCAACTTGCTGTTTTTATCATATGGCTAGTGTAGCGTGTGGTGCAGATAAAGCTGGGAGCTGCAGAGTTGTCGTGCTGCTGGAACACTTATGTTGCAGGACGACAGACATTACCTTAAATCCTGTTTTTAAATACATGAGATGCACAAGGTGACGGCACGACCAGTTCTGTTTAATAAGAATAAAGTTATTCAGAGTTAATTTAAACTTTCTGAAGCTCCACATTTGCACAGCGCCTTAAGAAAAGTAAAGCTGAGCTCAGTAAGTAGCGGTTACGTCTAACTGTATTTGTACATTTCTATTCTAGGAATTTGCTGCACTAACAAAAGAGGTGAACGTGTGCCGGGAGCAGCTTCTGGAGAAGGAGGAGGAGATTGCAGAGCTGAAGGCGGAGAGAAACAACACACGGGTTAGTGTAAAGTGCCTGTACACACACAAACACACACTGCTCTTAATCTTTAAGGACAAACTTCAACTTAAACTGCATCAGACAAGTAATACGCATCAGCATTGCCTGCGTACTCCAGTCAACTCTGTCTGCATGTTTCTGTTTTGGGTATAGATTGTTGTCATAACACAGGCTGACAAATCAGTTTCTATCCTATAATGCGAGTCATTGTTACAAGTTGTGGGCGTTGCAAATTGCTCAATCATCAAAATATTCTAACCACTGACAATAAAGTTCATCGCAGACAGCTGTTTGTGCTGAGAAGGAGCAGGACCAGGACAATCAAATGAATAGCTTGCACACTGCAGAGCGCCGATGTTCATTATTTATTGCACCTTGGTGACGTTTCGAGCACAACTGCTCTTCATCGGACTCCAGCAGGACCTCGAGCGTGTTGGTCAGTAGCGTCTCTGACCAGGACATGTGGTCTCTGTCATACTGGAGAAGCAGACAGAAGAAAAGGAGAAAACCTAAACGTTGTACGGCTATTATCCGCCTACCTGAACACGTGCTTCAGGATTATTAATGGAAGAACAACAACTATGGGCGTTGTCGGGCCGGAGGGAGGAAGTTTTTCATACTTCTAAGTCTTAGTTCGAACACCATGAAGTCCAGAAGTTAACTCGTTCATAGCTAAAGAACGAGGAACCCATGAGCACACAACACCCCCACTGAGCTGACTCAAACTGAAATTGCAAAAGCTACATACGTGCTTGTGTTTCTGTGATTGAGATGCGTCTTATGTCACTTCAACGTTCTTATTGGCGGTTGATGCAAAACCAAAAACGGTGTGTAGTTATCGGAGTGTGAAAGCTCCTAATGCAACAGCACTAAACTAATCCCCACGGCTCTGATGGCTGTGGATAAACAAGTATTGTGATTTATTGTGGTCGGATATATTTCTATGCAACAAGCGTGATGCTCTACGCTTGTGCACACGAGCAATGAGTTTGTCTCATGAGTTTCTTTCTTGTTTCCAGCTCCTGTTGGAGCACTTGGAGTGCCTGGTGTCTCGCCATGAGCGCAGTCTGAGGATGACGGTGGTGAAGAGACAGGCTCAGTCTCCAGCAGGAGTTTCGAGTGAAGTTGAAGTCCTCAAAGCCCTTAAGTCACTTTTCGAACACCACAAAGCCCTTGATGAGAAGGTACCACTGTGTGTCTGTTTATGACTGAATGAATGAAAGGTGTGTGTTTACATGGTAACATGTTGCGTATATTTGACATCGCAAGGCAAAGAAATGGAAGAGACATAAATGTTTGAGGTTGTGCAGGTTTGTTTATTTTTGTTTCACATGTTTTGTAGGTAAGAGAGCGACTACGTGTTGCCTTGGAAAGATGCAGCGTGTTGGAGGAGCAGCTCACCCTCACGCACAAAGAAGTAAGCAAACATAACTATAATAAAACAGCTCAATAATATTGACTTCCACTCGATACCAACACAACCTTTCCAAGTTGTACGTCAACATATCTATAAAATACTGCAGTCATGTGATGTAGGAATATTTGCTGGAACAAATTTGACAGCCTAAAACTAATAACTTAAACTACAGAAATGACACTTGATCCGTATTTGAGCTCTCTCTAGCGGTGCTGATCATTTAACTGTTTTTGATTGTTGGTAGATTTTTATCAAATGAAATGATGCGACTGATTTTAAGAGGTTTATTTTGGTCGTGGATCAGATTGGGTGTAATCGTTATCACACCACGTTGGGACCATAAATAATTGCACACGTCACACCAGGAGATGCTGGCAAAAAGAAGAACTTGACAACCTTTTAAAAAAACAGATGTGTACCGGTATTTTATTGCAGTCGTTTTGTACAGTTGACCTGCGTAAAGAATATCCGGAACTACATTTTTATTTACATATTTAATTTTAACATTGACTCTAAGAAAGAGAGATTCACAGCTCTGACGTACACACGTGCACATGTGTGTACGTCAGAGCTGTGTGCAAAGAGGTCTTTAGTCCACTGTGTATTGAATGGGATTAAGATTGACAAAAGGCCCAGAGGATCTTTGGGAAGTGTCCTAGATTTCCTCTCTGCTGCATGCTACGGTCATCTTTTGTTCCTGGGAATCAGCCTGGGACCACACACAGACACACACACACAGACACAGACACACACACACACACACACACACACACACACAGACATAGACACACACGCACACACAACTCTTAGCAACCCTACTTCCTAAGGCAAGGCAGCTTTTTGCTGTTTTCCTTTTGTACTGTTTGGCATCAGGGCGGTGTTTTGGATCTGTATCTGGTGATGCGTGTTGTGATACTGTAAACAAGGCGATATATTTTTTAATGCAATCAGAACAGTGGAATCTGCATTCATCACATCAACAGCTTCATAGCACTACCTTAGTGCAATCTGAGAAAGATACATTATTAAGTGCTTGCAGGATTTCCTCCGTAAAGAAGATTGTTCATGGGATTGGTTTGAACTCAAGACTCTGGTTTTGTAGCTGCGCTTCTGTGTGTCTCTGTCCTTCTGTGTGTCTCTGTCCTTCTGTGTGTCTCTGTCCTTCTGTGTGTCTCTGTCCTTCTGTGTGTCTCTGTCCTTCTGTGTGTCTCTGTCCTTCTGTGTGTCTCTGTCCTTCTGTGTCTCTGTCCTTCTGTGTCTCTGTCCTTCTGTGTGTCTCTGTCCTTCTGTGTGTCTCTGTCCTTCTGTGTGTCTCTGTCCTTCTGTGTGTCTCTGTCCTTCTGTGTGTCTCTGTCCTTCTGTGTCTCTGTCCTTCTGTGTGTCTCTGTCCTTCTGTGTGTCTCTGTCCTTCTGTGTGTCTCTGTCCTTCTGTGTGTCTCTGTCCTTCTGTGTGTCTCTGTCCTTCTGTGTGTCTCTGTCCTTCTGTGTGTCTCTGTCCTTCTGTGTGTCTCTGTCCTTCTGTGTGTCTCTGTCCTTCTGTGTGTCTCTGTCCTTCTGTGTGTCTCTGTCCTTCTGTGTGTCTCTGTCCTTCTGTGTGTCTCTGTCCTTCTGTGTGTCTCTGTCCTTCTGTGTGTCTCTGTCCTTCTGTGTGTCTCTGTCCTTCTGTGTCTCTGTCCTTCTGTGTGTCTCTGTCCTTCTGTGTCTCTGTCCTTCTGTGTGTCTCTGTCCTTCTGTGTCTCTGTCCTTCTGTGTGTCTCTGTCCTTCTGTGTGTCTCTGTCCTTCTGTGTGTCTCTGTGTCTCTGTCCTTCTGTGTGTCTCTGTCCTTCTGTGTGTCTCTGTCCTTCTGTGTGTCCTCTGTCCTTCTGTGTCCTCTGTCCTTCTGTGTGTCTCTGTCCTTCTGTGTCTCTGTCCTTCTGTGTCTCTGTCCTTCTGTGTGTCTCTGTCCTTCTGTGTGTCTCTGTCCTTCTGTGTGTCTCTGTCCTTCTGTGTGTCTCTGTCCTTCTGTGTGTCCTGTCCTTCTGTGTCTCTGTCCTTCTGTTGTGTCTCCTGTCCGTCTGTGTGTCATCCTGTCCTTCTGTGTCTCTGTCCTTCTGTGTCTCTGTCCTTTCTGTGTGTCCTCTGTCCTTCTGTGTGTCTCTGTCCTTCTGTGTGTTCTCTGTCCTTCTGGTGGTCTCTGTCCTTCTGGGTGTCTCTGTCCTTCTTGTGTGTCCTCGTGTCCTTCTGGTGTCTCTGTCCTTCTGTGTGTCTCTGTCCTTCGTGTGTCTCTGTCCTTCTGTGTGTCTCTGTCCTTCTGTGTGTCTCTGTCCTTCTGTGTCTCTGTCCTTCTGTGTCTCTGTCCTTCTGTGTCTCTGTCCTTCTGTGTCTCTGTCCTTCTGTGTGTCTCTCTGTCCTTCTGTGTGTCTCTGTCCTTCTGTGTGTCTCTGTCCTTCTGTGTCTCTGTCCTTCTGTGTCTCTGTCCTTCTGTGTGTCTCTGTCCTTCTGTGTCTCTGTCCTTCTGTGTCTCTGTCCTTCTGTGTCTCTGTCCTTCTGTGTGTCTCTGGTCCATTCTGTGTGTCTCTGTCCTTGCTGTGGGCCTCTGTCCTGCTGTGTGTCTCTGTCCTTCTGTTGGCTCTGTCCTTCTGTGTCTCTGGCCTTCCCGGGTGTCTCTGTCCTTCTGTGTGTCTCTGTCCTTCTGTGTCTCTGTCTTCTAGTTCTGTCCTGTGCTCACTGTCCTTCTGTGTGTCCTCTGTTCCTTCTATCTGTGTGTCCTCTGTCCTTCTGTGTGTATCTGTCCTTCTTGTGTCTCTGTCCTTCTGTGTGTCTCTGTTCCTTCTGTGTCCTCTGTCCTTCTGTTGTGTCCTCTGTCCTTCTGTGTGTCTCTGTCCTTCTGTTGTCTTGTCTCTGTCCTTCTGTGTGTCTCTGTCCTTCGGTCTGTGTGTCTCTGTCCTTCTTGTGGTCTCTGTCCTTCTGTGTGTCTCTGTCCTTCCTGTGTGTCCTCTGTCCTTCTGTGGGTTGTCTTCTGGTGTCTCTGTCCTTCTGTGTGTCATTCTCTGGTCCTTCTGTGTGTCTCTGTCCTTCTGTGTCTCTGTCCTTCTGTGTGGTCCTCTGGTCCTTCTGTGTCTCGGTCCTTCTGTGTCCTTCTGTGTGTCTCTGTCCTTCTGTGTGTCTCTGTCCTTCTGTGTGTCTCTGTCCTTCTGTGTGTCTCTGTCCTTCTGTGTGTCTCTGTCCTTCTTGTGTCTCTGTCCTTCTGTGTGTCTCTGTCCTTCTGTGTCTCTGTCCTTCTGTGTGTCTCTGTCCTTCTGTGTGTCTCTGTCCTATGTACACACACATTTCTACAGTATTTTGCAAGACCTTAAAAAACACGAACAGTAGAAAACAAAATGACAACACTAAGCTCTACGATACATTAAAGATCTTTCCGTTTTCATTCCCACCTTCTAATTACTGAGAAACATTTGCGTCCTGGCTTGCAACGGCACAGTTCTTGGTTGAGTGAAATGGAAAACAACAACATCACAAATGATGAAAGGCAGCTTACTCCTTTGCTTGGTTAAGTGGTTAACCAGATAATTGTTTGGATGGTTATCACCAGTAAATGAATGACTTCAAAAGGTGTTAACAAACTGATGTTTTGTCTGTAGTTGGCTTACCTCAGGGAGCAGAGCAGCCAGAAGAGAGGGCTGGCAGATGGAACCAGCGAGGTCAACCACAACTCTGAAAACACACCAAGCACTAATGGCAAGGTGAGGTTACTCCATTGCATATTCTGTGAAAGCCAAGAAGGAGGCGAGGCCACAGTTGCTGCTTGTGTGTGACGAGTGTCCAGCACCTGTTCACGTAATGACATTAAATCATAACAAACTGAATTAATTCAGGATGTATACAGAATAATTCATATTTCTATTATAATGTGTCTTAATGTGAACGTGCGGGAGTCTTTTTACTGCCAGGTTGATCAAATACTTTGTCATGAATATCTACAGTATTTTGCAAGACCAACAAATTACAAATAGTTTTGAACAACGCTAAATTTAGATAATGCATACATTAAAGATCTTCCTGTTTTCATTCCCACCCTCTAATTACTGAGAAACGATGTCATGTACGGACAAGATGCAAATAGTGGCAGAGCCGGCCTGTTGGAAACAGGCCAGGTTACTGCTGACAGTCTGTTCTGCAGTATGTCTCTGCTTATAATAATAACACTTTGACGTGTGTTAATCAGTGCTTCAGGAGCAGCAGGTATAGTGTGAAGCCAGCGATCCAGCGTCAAATTCATCCTGATCCTTATGTGCATTATAGATTTGATCCAAATGTTAAATTACTGATCAGTCTCAATTATTCCGACAATAATCCCAAAAGTAAGTGACATTGCTTTATAGTAGATGGCTGTCGGGGCGACGCCTAGTAGAGCAGGCGTGAAGGTGAAGTCCTCACCGCAGAGACGGGGGATTTATTCTGACCTGCGACCACTTTTCACATTTAAGGGTAAAAGCCAAAAAGAAAAAATCTTAAAAAAGATGAAATAATAAAACTTTAACTTTAATACAATTTAAAAGAATTATAATTAAATTACTGTTTTTTTATTGTGAGGTAAAAATGCTATTTAAATATGTAAGGCTTCTTGTTATTATAATAATAATATATATTATTAATAATAATATATATTATTCTTATTAATAATTATTAATAATAATATATATATAGTATTAACAATAATAATTAATTAATAATAATTTATTATTATTATCCACCATTAAGTTTTAGTTTTGGTCGTTTGGGCACCCCTGTTTTAAAGCTTGCTTTGCTTTTTTAAATGAAATCCTCAGTTCACAGGCTTGTTTGTACTATATTATTTAAGCGAGTCCTACGTGTGTGTTCTGTACATCTTGTGTGCACTTGCTAAAAGTTATTTAAATTCACCCACAGCGGTCATCGGATGGTTCGCTGAGTCAGGAGGAGGAGTTGGGTCATGGGTTCGTAAAGGTCGGTGAGCTCCAGGATGTGGTGGACCGTCAAACAGCTGATCTGGGCCAGATGAAGGAGCGCATGGTTGCTATGGTTTCACGCATCAATGAGCTGGAGGAGGACCTGGACACGGCCCGAAAGGACCTCATCAAGTCCGAAGACATGAACACGCGGCTACAGAGAGACCTGAGAGAGGTAACGAGCTCGATATGCAACGTGTGAGCCAGGGAGCGTCTTTTTAAATGCATTGAGAGGTGAACATATAAGTCCGATGAATGTGAATCTGTTTGTGTGTTTCTAAGTTCTGATCCCCCTTGTTCAGCTAATGTCTCAGTACTAATGCATACAGTGCTGTGTGATGTGCTGTATATGTGCACTGCAACGCTTATTGTATCATCCTACATATCTTTTTGAGTGGAATGCTCTTCTGTAACATTTTGCTCCTCACTTGTTTATTATGTCAGTGAACTTTATTTCCGACTGTAGTTGTTATGAGCCTCTCCGTCCATCGGGAGATGCAAAGGTCGAAGGACAGTAGCTCAGGGTCCAGGCCACAAACACTGCAGACACTAATGTGTGTGTGTGTGTGTGTGTGTGTGTGTGTGTGTGTGTGTGTGTGTGTGTGTGTGTGTGTGTAGTCAATGGCTCAGAAGGAAGACATGGAGGAGAGGATCACCACTCTGGAGAAGCGCTACCTGGCAGCCCAGCGGGAGGCGACCTCCGTCCACGACCTCAACGACAAGCTGGAGAATGAAGTGGCCAACAAGGACTCCCTCTTCAGACAGGTAGGCCCCCTGGACTACAGCGATGACTGAAGCCTGCATTGAACTGTGTGTGATTTCCTTTTGTGGTTATTCTTTAAACATTAATCTTGCTGCATCATTTAGGATCTGATCTCTCATCGCTCCCCTAACATCTACTGCGCAATTAATTCGATTTCAGTTACGATTTTAAAAACGAGATCATTGGAATAAAACGATTATCGTGCCACATTCCATTTCGCAACAACGCTCTTGTTTTGTCTTGTTATAAATCCAGCGCACCCTTTCCTTTACCGCCGGTCAGAGACGGTTGCTCTGTTGTGAGGATCCCCTCGTGGGAACTCTCCCCGGCGCTGGCCTCTCTCAAAGTGCACCAGATTGATGCATTTCACTTTTACAGTGTCGACTACACAATTGTCTTTCTAAATGCTTTATGTTTCCAAAGTCAGTAATTGTGTTAAATAATCGGGATTCATGATTTTTGCCATAATCTACAAACATCCGCACATTACGATCTGACTCGATGAGGCATGTGTTGATGTTGGTGTGAGTCAGGAATCGCCTGCAGCTCTTTGGCAGATTTCAAACCCCTGCTAATGAATTCCTGCTGTCTTCACTCGGTGACCAGCGCAGCAGGCACTGAATGAGAAGCCTCAAAGACGCTGTGTTTCTTTACATGTACTCACTGAGATGGAGACGTCTCTCCTCTTTTCTTATGGGTTTTGTCTCTTTGTGGCATTATGAATGCTCTCTTCCCTCACTCTTCCGGCCCCAGGAAAATAAAATATAAAGGGGGAATACTCTACACTCAGTATCTTCATGTTATCTATCTTGTAGATATACTATGGTCTATATTAGAATGTCTTCTAGGCTAAGATGTTATCGCTATTGTCTTCTCTCTCCTCTCTCTATATCTATTTGTCTCTCTGTCTCTCTCTCTCTCTCTCTCTCTCTCTCTCTCTCTCTCTCTCTGTCTCTCTCTCTGTCTCTCTCTCTCTCTCTCTCTCTCTCTCTCTGTCTCTCTCTGTCTCTCTCTCTCTGTCTCTCTCTCTCTCTCTCTCTCTCTCTCTCTCTCTCTCTCTCTGTCTCTCTCTCTCTCTCTCTCTCTCTCTCTGTCTCTCTCTGTCTCTCTCTCTCTGTCTCTCTCTGTCTCTGTCTTATTTCTTGCCACTCTCTTCACCTTGTGAAGCTGAAAGCAAACTCTGAGGCCAGGATGTAGCACACAGTCTTCAACGTGCTTGCTAATGACCGTTTGCTTTGTTTGTTTTAGACGGAGGACAGAAACCGGCAACTCCAAGAGAAGCTGGAGCTGGCTGAGCAGAAGCTGCAGCAGACCATTCGCAAGGCCGAGACTCTGCCGGAGGTGGAGGCAGAGCTTGCTCAGAGGGTAGCTGCTCTCACGAAGGTACCAGCAGCTGTCCACTGCCCCATGTACCGCTCGACCACAACTTCTTTCTCTTTTTATCTTTCAAAACATAAAACAGTCAAATGTTGACGACTTATCAGAAGCCTTTGAAAATCCCAAACCTTTGATTGAACCGTTCATTGTTTCTTTGGAGAGAAATGTTGCCAAGTGTGAAAAACAAACTGAAGAGCAGAACTGCAGCAGGTCAAAAACACAACCTCCCTGGTGCAGGCAATCTACAAAACATTGCATCACTATGATGTGATCCTAAACGTACAGTGGGTACCAGTACACACACTGTTATGATGAGGGTCATTTCCTTTACGTCGCAACAAGCCGGAGCGCCCTGCGGAAGCTGCTGAGGAAGCCATTGTTTACGTTTCTCCAAATATCCACAGGGATCTATTTTTAGAGATTTGGCTCGTGGTTTTATCCATTTATAGTTTGGGGCTTTGTCTTGGACGACGCATGCTGCTGCTGAACCTACACGAGCAGTTCAGCACCTTATTTGTATCGGATCTGGCTCACAGTGCATCTCTGACATTCTAACAATCATTCTTATTCTCAGTCTTTTACTTTGAGAGTTTGTCAGGAAGCATCTTCTAAAGGATGTAATGATGCAGTTCAGTTTCTCCCTTTTTAAAAACATCATGTAGTGGGTCTGGCCTTGAGATTTCTTTACCGCCTGTAAAGTATCGACTCTGCAGCCACAAACGTCTCCAGTAATATTCTCACGCCATCATTTTAAGCAGCTTGAAGTGAAAGTTGTGTTTTTATTACACGTTATGAAAACGATGCATATTCCAAACACTTAAAATAAATCTCTTCAGTCTCATATCCCCTCTGAAATCTTCCCTCTGCATCTTTAATGATCCCGACACCTTTGGCTCAAGCTGAAGCTACATATGTGTTGTAGAACATGGAAGATATTTCGATGCTTAGAAATCTCTCGGTATGTTTAATATTGCCTTCTTGCCGTTCCTACGTCTTTCTTCCTCCACCCCCTTATTACTCCACCATCAGTCGCTTAGTTAATCTTCTGAAGTCTGATCGAACACCGCTCATTGTCGTGTTCCTCTTCTAACACGATATGTCTACCTGTTCTGTCCTCAGGTCATTAAAGTCGACAGCTTTCCGTCCAGTTTCTCCCGTTTCTATGTTTTAATTGTTACATTTCACATGAAACCCTGTTTTCTCCTCGTCCTCATGTCTTTCTGTCATGCTCTGTTTCTGTGTGCTCTTCATGCTGCCTTTACCGCCTCCTTGTCAAACCCCTAGTGTGTTCTGTGCGGCTCTAAAGGCGCTAAGACTAAGAAGAAGGTAGAGCCGCTTCACTTGGAGCTGACCCTCCTGGCTAGTGGAAAACTCTCCCTTTTGTTCTGTTACTGAACTTAACCAGGCAAAGAAACAAATGTAGCATCTGAACAAAACATCATCCACCACTAATTTGTCCTTTTACATGAGCGGTGCCTGGTTAACTGCAGTGTGAGACGTTATATCAAAGTACTGTGGTATCTTACTGAAGCTCTGCCTCTGTGTCGAGCTTCATGCTGGTACCGCTCCTTTTTATCCCCAACATGGAAGAACCAAATGTTTGGTGTTCAACACAAACAGGAAGTGCCAGCTGACCCCGCCCCGGAACAGGCTGCGTCCCAGAAACATGTTTACCAGTCTGTTGATACACTGATGATATCTGCTTATCAGGGATTATTAAGGGTAAAATAAGATGCCACAAAGTAAACCTAGCAACTCACCTGCCCGATCGAAACAAGAAGAACTAAACGCATTGAAGTAGCTCAATGAGCATCTCTCTGATTAACTTACTTAGACTACACATGATGATTAACTTTAGTCTTTGTTAAATCAAAAATAAATCAAACTATTTGTGTAGAAGTCAGCTGTGATGAGTTGAGTTTGATTTATTCTTTCTTTGGGTCGTGTTGCCCTCCTGGTGCTCCATCTTTAGCGGTTAGTTAGCGTAAGTAGATGTTTCCCAGGCTGTAGATGTTGGTGACCCCCCCCCCCCCTCTAGTGAGAGATGACAGCCTAGCACTAGAGCCACTGACTATGTTTACTTGCACAAAAGATTCAGGGTTTTGCCCTCATTCTGAAAAAGACAATATTCCTACTAAACTGTTCACTTGCTAATATTCCCGTTTACATGCAGCCGACAGATTGGGATCTTCTGTGACATTTTGCAACAGTAACTTGTTCTTCCGTGCGAACACAGCCGTCCTCTTTCATTCAAACATCTTCTTAAAAAGGTCGGCATTGTGACATTTGCTCATATCCAAAAACCGGCGAGAGGCTGTGTGTCAGAAACTGCAGTTAAAACCAACCCATTGAGACGCACATCCTGAAGCCGCTGTATACGTGCTCAAAGTGCTCCTACAACACGAATAATATCAGAAGATCCCACATGTCTTAATTGGAATACATTTCAAATGAGGCCCAATTCAGAATACTCCAAAGGAAACATTGTCACATTCAGAATAATAGTGTGCATGTAAACGTATTCACTCATTCGCTCTGATTAAATATACACAAATGATTTTCTATTGTCGCCGCATTTTAGGCAGAGGAACGACATGGCAATGTGGAGGAGAGGCTGAGGCAGCTGGAGGCCCAGCTGGAGGAGAAGAACCAGGAACTGCTTCGGGTGAGAAGAAACTTCTGGGATTACTCCTCGCAAGTCTTAACGTGTGCGCCTGCTTTAAAATGGTGTTCTGTTCGTATAGGCACGGCAGAGAGAAAAGATGAACGAGGAGCACAACAAGCGTCTGTCGGAGACGGTCGACAAACTCCTTTCAGAGTCCAACGAGAGACTCCAGCTTCACCTCAAGGAGAGGATGTCTGCGCTGGAGGATAAGGTGACTTGTGATGAGAGGAGGCGGAGGACGCTGCATTCATTATGTGTTCATGACCTCATACTTCACGGTGCATTGTTAGTGCAGTCACCCTGTTTTCTGCCAGCGTGTCAGTTTGTTCCTGTGTCGTTTCAGAATTCCCTGATCAGAGAACTGGAGCACACCAAGAAGTTGATTGAGGAGTCTCACCATGAGAAGGTAAAGGCTCATTAACAGGGATTCTTCTTGTTCTCTAGTAAAGACTTTGCATCTCAAATGATCCCCACGTCTGTGAATGTCCTCTCCTATAGGAGCAACTTCTGATCCAGATTGAGACCATGAGAGCCGAGAACGAGCAGGGGAGGAGCAGGAGCAACTCGTTACTACATGGGTAAGACGGGTAACGGGAGGAGTTCAGTTTCAACCGGGGTTACAGCTATCAGCCGATACAAGTCTCTTTGCTTACATTAAAGACGTAATGAGGACAGTGAAACACACACACGGCGTCACAGAGAGACTCTGAGCTTTCTTCTTTGGATTGTGTTTGATTGTAATGTGTAAGTTATCGACACACTACAGAGTCTGAAGGATGACGTTAGGAAGCGACCAGCAGCTGGTACTGGTACAATAAAGCTCTCAAACCCAATCTGCTGATGCACTTCTGATGCACTTCTGTGTGAAGTGCCACGTTCACCTCACGTGAGAAGATAAATGAAGGTTTGTCTGTTTTTGTCCCCCATTTGTCCGAGACATCCAAATCTTCCCGGACACATGGTAAATGTTAAATGTTCTGCTTTTATAAAACGCTTTTCCAATCTTTACGATCACTCAAAGTGCTTTAAAACACACATGTCATTCACCCATTCACACACACACACACACACACACACACACACACACACACACACACACACACACACACACACACACACACACACACACACCGTTGGCCATCAGAAGCAATTTGGGGTTCAGTATCTTGCCCAAGGACACGTCGACATGCTGACTGCAGGACTGGGGATCGAACCACCGACCCTCCGACCGGTGGACTCTACCTCCTGAGCCACAGCCGCCCCGGGTTGAACCTCTCTGACTTCATGATTGTTTTTTCCAGACGGTCTCAGATGGGCAGCACTCCAGATTTCAGGTATCCAGTGTCGGCTTCCTCAATGATGGACAGCAACTCGGACCATTACGGCAGCGCTCTTGTGCTGAGGCGGCCTCAGAAGGGACGGATGGCAGCGCTCCGTGACGAGCCGTCCAAGGTGAGCGCCCGCATCGCCTGCTTGTTTATTTATTGTGCGCGTACAATACTCGGATATAGAATTTGAGCGAAATGAATCTTGCGCTTCATATTTCTTCTGTGGATGTTTAGGAACTCTAAATGTGTCCAGGGTTCAGCATTAAACAATGATCTGTGTTAATGTTCCTGAAGTGCTGTGTCCGTGTGTCCGTGTGTCCTCGCTGCGCCTGCTGTTTGTACGATTTGCCGTTTTCCTTCCTCGACATGTTTCAGTCTAATATTTGAGTTGATGATTTTCTTCTTCTCCATTTCTCTCTGTTTGCTTCCACTCTGGACATCAGCGACATGTAAGTCAGTGTGGTGACGATAACGGTCCCTCCTGCCTGCTCTCTTCATGCTCTTCTGATACATGAGTTACACTTGGTATCTTTATCTCTCCCTCCATTTTCTCTCCATTCCGTGTTTTGCGCTGTACGTATTAATGCAGGTGCAGACTTTGAATGAGCAGGAGTGGGAGCGCATGCAGCAGGCCAACGTGCTGGCTAATGTGGCCCAGGCCTTTGAGAGTGACATGGACGCCTCAGACCTGGAGGAGGATCGAGAGACGATGTTCAGCTCGGTGGACCTGCTGTCCCCTGGTGGCCAGGCGGACGCACAGACCCTCGCCTTAATGCTGCAGGAGCAGCTGGACGCCATCAACAATGAAATTAGGTACCAGTGACCACAGAGCTACAAGAACAGCAAACCTCACTTCCTATACCCTCGGGGCCTGGCGATGTGGCTCATAACTAATATCTCGATCGTTTCAGGCTATGCCTCAATAAACAACATATCGATATTTCCTCTCAAAAAAACTAATTAAACTCTTTTGATTCTAGTAAACTTATCTGAACACTTTGTTCTGCTATCATTTAGTATTCATTATTCTTTACACAAATAAACTACATCTTCTCTGACGTACCGTTGGCTGGAGGTATTGATCTTTTAATTTATTATTTATTGACAGACTGACGTTCACAGGAAGGTTACTCTTATTTTGAAATCTGTTCCTGGCCGCTTTTATTTTGAAGTCTGTCCCTACAGGCTCTTACCGTAATACCTGTTGTATACACAAAAACACCGTGGGGGGGTAGTTTGACTTTCTTTGTTAATAGGAATCTGGCATCTTTCATTAGCATTTCCAACCTCAACACATAAACTTTGTTTCTCTCACTCTCTCCGGGCTCTTTACCGTTTCCCTGCTTCCCTCAACATATAAAAACACACTCCCCATTCACACATGCTCATAAGCTACACACACTCGACCAGAGGAGTGTGTGTGTGTGTGTGTCTGAGAGGGAGAGCTATGAAAAGGACGTGACAATTTGTACTCGATCTTCGCCATATAATCGTTTACTACATGCCACGTAGAGACTCTTTAATCCAGATGCACGCTGTGCGTCAGTTTGACTTCTTCCTTTGTATCGATGCAGAATGATCCAGGAGGAGAAGGAGAACACAGCCACCCGGGCAGAGGAGATCGAGTGCAGGGTGGGCAGCGGCGATAGCCTGGGAGGACGTTTCCGCTCCATGAGCTCCATCCCCCCGTCACTGTGTGCGGGCTCCTCGTTGGGCGGCTCTCCCCCGGGCTCGGGCCACTCCACCCCCAGACGCATCCCCCGCAGCCCCAACAGAGAACTGGACCGCATGGGTGTCATGACCTTGGTAAAACCTCCTTTTTACTTTCACATGTTTCCCAACCAGGATCGTACGACTGCACTGAATAACACATTTCATTTTGAAATGCCTCAGGAAACACTAGGCTTGGTTTCTGTCGTTACTAAAGTCTAACAAATCCAAATGACGGGGTTCCTTCGAAGTTTGGAACGTTTAGAAAATTAAACGTTATGCTTTTAAAGGTTCAACGCATTTCTTTGTAACACTATATGTGACGATAAAAGCTTTCAGAGTCTACACTACAAGCTCTAAATGTTACTCTTAAACAGCTGTACGCACCCTGGAATTATAATTAACTTAATACTGATCGCCTTAATGTACTAATATCCTGTGTGTGTGTGTGTGTGTGTGTGTGTGTAACTGCCCCTTGGTCGTAGCAATATTGCTATGACCCCTACATCATCCAGAGCTCCCTCTCCCAGCAGACTGTAACTTACCTGCCCTATGGTGCAACTGGCTTCAGCCCCCCCCCTCAAGCCTGTAGCTATGCACCACACATTCAGGTACCTGCAGAACTTTCCACAGCTCCCTTCCTTCCCTCCCGGGTGGGTGCAGTCTGCCTCTTCCTCTCTGTTCTTTTTCATACCTCCAAAACACAAAGGAGGACGCATCACTTCGCTCTGAGAATAGCACAAGTTGTGCAGAAATAACTAGTTATTCAAATGTAACGGATTCTTCTCATGGAAAAGCTTTCAGTGGTTACAGATCACACACGATGAAGGAAGCTGAAGGAGATTCTCCTGCTGGGTTCCTGGACGTTTAAACACACCTAATGTGTGTTTAAAAGAGCTGCAGGTTGATGTAGGATGGACTGAAGGGATTGTGCAGAATGAAGAGGCATAAACCACCTAGAAGTGCTCCACTTTCTCAGTATAAATAGATTCTAGATCGATGTGAATATTTGAACAATGCGTTGAATGGGACACACCTCAACAGGTGACCAGAATTCACGTTTAAGGCTAATGCTAGCAGAACAAAAACATTGTTTTGTTTTAGAAACTGGAGAGCACTCCCCTTCTGCACCTGCGAGCTCCTCCTGCTCACCTGTGACCTCTGGATTTCTTAAACGATCACTGTTATAGGATGATGGCACCATAAGGAAAGCACACGTCAGGGAGACACTAAAATAAATTAATTTAACAAAGCAAAGGACCAGGGCAGGACAACATGCTGCTGCTGCATGAACTAAGATGATGCAAAAATAAACCTGTTAGCTGCGAGGCTTGCATTCAACCCCTCCCTGCATCCACAACAATGAGCTGTGGCGGAACCGTTGGTTCTCAGGACACTTAGTATATAAACTGGAGCTGATATTACTCATCAGTCCTTCGTTTTCCAGGAAATTGTAATTTTCCGATTGCAAGAATTAACTTGAGTTTAAGCAGAACCTGTTTTACGGTTGGGAAGAAACTCCAGTTATCGCCCAGTTCCACTTGTTATGGACACGAGAAGGTTTTCCTGCATTGGCTTGATAGCAGAAAAGTTATTTTCTAATTCAACTGTTGTAGTGAACAGCTGGCAGACTGTTCTGCTGAGAGAGGAAAGTTTATCAAGACATTACAGACATGAGAGGAACGCTGCTTTTAGTTTGGCAGATGATGTCTCAGAAGCTGCTGTCAGCCCTGAAGTTCAGCTTTTGGTCTCGTCTTGCTGAACTATCACATCGTCTTTGAAGCATCAGTGAAACAAGTCAAAATGTCCTGATTTCTAACAACTAGGAACATTTTGATTTTAAATACATTCCTGCTTCCTGTTTCCCTGAAATCGCTCACTAATCTCTTCCCTGCTCTGGCCTCAGTGTCAGATGAGGAAAGGAAATGAGTGATTAGGTATTTCCCTCCTGGGGGCAACAGAAACTAGCATAGAAATGTGGCACGCTGATGGTTTATTTGCTCTGCTAATGCCAGGCCTGTGAGGAATGCAGCCAGGGAAAGAACCCCCCCCCCCCTTTAGCTCTGGTTCACAAATTTAGGTGTCAAACTTCCCTGGTCAAGTGTGTAATATCACGTAAAGCAAAACCCATCATGTAGCGTGTAAGCTAACTCGCTCCAGCATTGTGATGTTTGTTTGGCGTCCTACTTTCAACTAAATCTCCTCAAGACTTTTGTCTCCTTTCCTCCTTTCCTTTCCTTGAGCAAGGCTGCACCCAACCGTCAGCGTGGTTGTGTTGCAGTGTCTCCTGCTCGGGTGCGGTGGCTTATTTTCCTAAGAGCTCTGCGCGTGCGTGCAAGGGCTGATCCTTTATTGGTCCACAATGGGTCATTTTGTTATGTATTTATGATTTGTAATTATAGCCTTTCAATAAACGGAGAGAAGAACAAGCGCTGACGAGAGAGCCACACATGCTGTGAAACATCTTTCAGTTTCACAGGAAGACGACATCATTTGCAAAACAAGTCAGAACTGTTCTGTACTTGTGTTGGTTACACGCACAGGTTAACACATTCTTTGTAAAATGAGAAATGATCCGTTATCATTTTGGTCGTGAGAAGCAGGTAATTATCGGTACCGTATTGTGCATCCCTGGTGACTTGTATGTTCTGATGTCCTGCTCCTGTGTGTTTGTGCGTGGGTTCTGCTTCGCTGGTCTGTTGTGCGTCTCACTAACTGCTTTTCTTCTCTCTCCTTTTTTGCCACGCTTCAGCCTAGTGACCTGCGCAAGCACCGCAGGAAGGTAAACTAGAGAACTGCTTTACTGGGTCTGTCGGCTACCGGTCTATGACCCTCGCTGCCTTATCTCCCAACATGTGTAGCTGCATCCCACAATGCAACATCAAACTCTCCGATCATATGAAAGTGTTCATGAGATCCTGTTGGATCAGCTCTTTGTTTTATGAGATGATCTGTTAAATGAAACGATTAGTTGATTAATAGCTTCGTCGATCAGGGAACATTATTTAGCAACAATTTAGATAACTGATGAATAGTTTTTAAAATAATTCAAGCATAAATATGCATTTGCTTTTCTTTGTCTTAGAAATGAATACATTCAATAATAAAGTGTGTGTGTGTGTGTGTGTGTGTGTGTGTGTGTCTGGCTTAATACAAGTGTAACTTTAATGAAGCGGCTTTCTCCTCGATATGTTTTTATTTATTTGTCCTCATGTCTGTCGGAGTTCAATGGGTAAGATCTCCCTCTTTAACTTGCGTCTCTCCCACTGATGCAGTCTGCTCAGGATGACAAGGCCACTATCCGATGTGAGACATCCCCCCCCACCACCCCGCGCTCCATGCGCCTCAGCAGGGAGTCGGGGCACACGGCCAGCCATGAGGACCTACGAGACATCCGAGGGTAAGACCCGCACGTCGCCTGGGAAGACCTCTGTGGTGTCAAATGTCTTTTCTTTTTACCATATTTAGTCAACGTCATCCTGTTTCTTTTAGTTGACTTCAAGTCTTGGTATTTTTATATCTTATCTTAGTCAAAGAAGACAAACGGCACACGCAACTTCTATAAATGAAGAACTTTATTTAAGGTTTGTCTGCTGCAATCTTCACAGTTGGTGTTTAATGACTTTGTTGCCGTCGTCTCGTCTGGAACAAAAGCGTGTTGAGATAAAGTCAGAGTTTTCCTAAATGAAACAACACTCCCTCTCTGGTCTGAGTCCCCTCTCTCTGTTCTCTCTCCGTGTTCTCTCTGTTTCCACAGCCTGGCTGGCCTGCAGGACGGCCAGGGCAGTAACCCCAGCAGTAGTAACAGCAGCCAGGACTCGCTCAACAAAGCAGCCAAGAAGAAGAGCATCAAGTCTTCCATTGGACGCCTCTTTGGGAAGAAGGAGAAGGGCCGACCCAGCGTTCCCGGCAAAGACTCCCCCAGCCAAGGTCAGACACGCGGTTATAATTCCACTACAGCAGAGGTTTAGTGCATCTTGTAAAGGTACTTCTATAGTTTCAGTTACTACAGGACAGATGTTAGACGTGCACTAAAGATACATCCACCATCTCAACCAGAATACCCAACAAACTATGCAACTGACATCAATTAGCTGCAAGTAACACTTTTAATATCTCAAAGACACACACACACACACACACCCATCGTAATGTAATCTATGAACTAATTTAGATTGTAAAATCTAAATATTTAGTTAAACTATGAAGCCTCTTTGTAAAAGCTGATGATCTGATGATCCCAGACGCCTCTGAGAGTCGTGCACTACAGCACGCGTCTCTGAACAACGTGTTTCTGCTCCCAGCTGGAACTCCTGAGGCGGACGGCTCTCCTAAAGATGGGTTAGGACTGGGCACCCTGGGAGGCCCCGCAGAGAAGAACAGGAAGCTGCAGAAGAAGTGAGTGTCTTCCTCTTCTTGCTCTACACTTTATCGGGGTTCCCACAGTCCTGGAAAGCTTTTGTAAAAGTCATGAAGTGTTGAATGAAATCAATTGTTGCAGGTAACGTTCTGCGGATAACCTTCCACGTGTTGTAACTTAACACCAAATGTATTTCCTGTTAATTTGCGTCGCTGCGTTTTGTTTACCATCAGGTACATTCCTCCTCCTTCTCCCCACGTCACGTCGCTCCTCCAGACAAGTGCTTATAAAACTAATTGAGTTTGAGTAAAGGACATATTGACTCTTAATGAAGTCTGAAATAGTCAAAGTAAACACAAGCAGCTGTTTTCACACAATAATGAACATTTGGAGATTAACGATACAGGTGTGTGTGTGTGTGTGTGTGTGTGTGCGTGCAGGTTGTGAACAATCATGGAAGAGTTTGTGTGAACGCTGACTTATGTAGACGAGTAGCACTTTACTGGTTGCAGCACGCCTTCACTGGTGTTCATGATGACGAGTGTTATCGTGGGCTTGTTGCTCCTGCTGCAGTCCAGCTCACCTGCTCACCCCCTGCCCCCTGCCCCCTGCCCCCTGCCACCTGGCTCACGCTCACGCTCACTCCATCAGCTCATCGTTCCATCGCAGTTATCTCCCACAAAGATTTAGTTTCTCTTCTTCCTCCCACTTCATATTTAGTCTTGTGCAAATGTTTTGCTTCCATGTAGCTCCGTTCATTCTGTGTCTCTATTGTTTTGTCAACCCCCCCTCTTCTTTTTATCATCCTTCTCATTCCATGTGTAGTCCAAAGACCGGGTAAGTTGGTTCATATTGCTTTTGCTTTGCCTTTTCTTCCTTCCGCCCATAACTCTGAGGACCCCGAACAGCTGTCCCTCCGACTGTCTGATGGCCCGTGCTGCTCTGCACCCTGCTTTCCACAGAGGAGCTTTAACTAACAGGAATGTGTGTGTGCTGATTGTTAGTGACACATTATCCTCTCGCACTTTTTTTACTGGAGCATGAACAACAACATCATTTAGTCTTTTACAGTTTCTGTGTTGCTAAGTTGTTAGTTTAAAACAACTTAGTGGACTTATCTGTTGATCCTTCTATAGAACAGAGGGTGGGCTTGTTCTGTCGTATGTGGCCCACAGCGCCACCTGGTGGCCAGATTCAAACCCTTTCTTCATTTATAGCATCAGTTAAGACTTGTTGACATGCCTGGGAACTAAAACAACTTCCAGAGAAGCTGAATCAGAAGAACCTCAGGGACTCTCTGTTAAATGTTCATTACAAACTGAGACTGCATGACGTAGTCAGGATTCAGAAAGCCATTGCAAAGTGTTCCTGTCCTAAATACTTCCCTCTGCATGTTGTGTCCCCTATAGCTGTAGAGGAATGCACCCATACTAAAGTCTCTTTCTAAGTGGACTCTCAAAGCAACTCTTCTGACTAATAAAGTTCCTTAATCCTGAATCCCGTCATCTCCCAGAGGCTGAACAAAAGACCCGTCTGGTTAAACCTAAAAGTCTGCGTTTCTCTGATAACTTCACGTCCGATGACTAAAATCCTTCATCTGGTTAAAATGTATAATTAGAAAAGACAAAGAGATGAAGAATGTGGCTTAAAGGTATTTAAAGTCTGTTCGTGAAGCTTCTGGCTGAAGATACGACGCCAGTACAGGCGACCAAACGAAACGCACCTTCATTAAAATGATGGATTTCTCTGGGTTTTAAAATAGTTTGAAACATTTGGGATGATGTAAATACACAACTCGACAATATATATGTTGTTTTACACATTTGTATTCCATAAAGCTTTTTAAATCGTGCCATTCTGTCAAAGGTTTTCCAGATGAGTGTCTCTGTTGCAGTCGTCCTGGGTTTGTTTTCAGGGTGCATGTCTCTGGGTTTCTGTGCATATCTGTACCAAAGGCGTGCACATTGGGTGTTTCTCATGGACTCTGGTGGATTTTGGGATGTGGCTATGTGTGTGGGGTTTTTGGGGGCAAGTGAACTCTTTTTGCATATTGGCTTTAATCTAAGTTTTGTGTCTCAGGCACGAGTTACTGGAGGAGGCTCGCATGCAGGGTCTGCCATTCGCCCAGTGGGACGGACCAACTGTTGTGGTTTGGCTGGAGGTACGACACGGACACATCTAATCTCAGAACCTTTAGAACCACTAACTTGTCTCATCAGCATTTATCCAGGTTCACTGACGGCCTCTCTCCTCTGCCCCCTGCTGGCCAGCTGTGGGTGGGCATGCCTGCCTGGTACGTGGCTGCGTGCCGTGCCAATGTGAAGAGTGGAGCCATCATGTCGGCGCTCTCAGACACAGAGATCCAAAGAGAGATCGGTATCAGCAACCCGCTACATCGTCTGAAGCTTCGCCTGGCCATCCAGGAAATCATGTCTCTCACCAGCCCTTCAGCGCCGCCAACCTCGAGAACGGTACTGTCGGGTTAATGTGACACACACACACACACACACACACACACACACCCTGTTTGCCTTTGAGCTCTCTGTCGACACATTGTTGTCATCTTAATTGAGCATGCCACTTTTAATGCATTAACATTTTAACTACTTGTAACATTTTAACTAATGATGCCATCAAACGGGTTCCTAGAGATGAAAGAATGTATAATTATTTTATTAATTGATCGATTAATTGGCCACTATTTTGATGATCGGTTTAAGTAATTATTGTTTAGCTTCTTAAAGGAGAATATTATAAAAGATATACTGTGTTCTTTACTCCTGTAAAGTTTCCCATGGATCCTTCAGAGGCAGGGATTTAATTGATCTAAAGATAATAAAGACATAATTGTTATTAAAATATCTCCTCAATCCTTTAAGTCTTAAACGTGCTAAGACATGGGAAGTTCTTTCTGATGTTGCATTGTGAAACCTCCGATTAATAAATAACGTAACAATTTACTATAACAGAAGGATTGAACATTGAATTTCAAGTGGCATTAAAACGTCCTTAAAGTCTTAATCTGCAGGAACCCTATGAATGAAATAAGACATTTAACGGACGCCATCTTGGCTGATTGACATGTCATCGACTAAGAATCCTAAACGATGAGTGCTCGTCGGTTGCAGCTAGTTTTGAATTATTTTGCTAACTTTGATAATAATGATTGAAAAACCTTTTCTTGATCTTCTCTCCATTCTGTCCTCCTTCATCACTCTTCCCTCTTTGCACACTTCTCTAACTTGTGATTGGGGGGTGTCAAATGATCAGACCACAGGAAACGTTTGGGTCACACATGAAGAAATGGAAAGTTTGGCAGCCACACCTCCCACGGTTAGTCTACCCTGATTGGCTGGACACTGGTGGCTTCTCGCTTCTGTGGTGACTGTCGAGGCTCGTTCCAAGTTGCCGTCACGACAGCCAGACGCCATCTTTGCATCGATTACAGTTTCTCTCACTTTCTTTGGTACATTTCTAAAATCATTCTCCACATTAAGTGCACCTGACGATGGGTTACCTGTAACTTGGTAAATACTTCTGTCAATGAACTTAAATAAATAAATATATATATATATATATATATATATATATATATATATATATATATATATATATATATATATATATATATATATATATATATATATATATATATATATATATATATATATTAACAACTTGATAAAATATATATATTTATTTTAACAACTTGATAAAATATATATATTTATTTTAACAACTTGATAAAATAGTAATCAGATGAAAGTTACTGTAAGTAAATTATTAACATAATAAATAAAAACAATACTAAATGAAATAAGGTAGAAATAAATAATATAACAATTCAGTGAGGGGGGGTGTCATGATGCATATTGAATTTAAATAAAATATAAAGAAGATTGATCATTTAATAAATGTCCAAAGGTTGGAGAAGGTTGAAGTTCTGACCAGAGGAATGTACCAAAGAGAAACTAACGCTTCAGATTAAGATTGGACTCGTCAACAAAGCTTCGGATTCTCTGCAACTTGAAACGAGACTTTGTTAGTTTGTAATTGTTCTTCCCTTCGTGTAGTCCGAGTGTCTTCCCTTCGTGTAGTCCGAGTGTCTTCCCTTCGTGTAGTCCGAGTGTCTTCCCTTCGTGTAGTCCGAGTGTCTTCCCTTCGTGTAGTCCGAGTGTCTTCCCTTCGTGTAGTCCGAGTGTCTTCCCTTCAGACGTGTGTTGTATAGTCCCTCCGAGTGTTCGTGTTGTACAGAGGCGTAGAACAGCAGCGTAGTTTACTGCAGCATTAGAATAGTTTGAGCCAGCCAGTACAAGGTGGAGACGACGACAGAAGAACAAGAGGGAATAAGCATGAAGGACCCCCCCCCCCCCCCCTCCCACTTTCCCCCTAACTGTTGGTCTTCTTTTCTGCACCAGAATAATGTTGGAGGGTTGGGTGATATGAAGATATACACAGCGACACGCTTCAGTTTGTATTAAATCATTGAGGGCTCTTTAAACAGACGTTTGGTTTATTTACGAGATGTATTGATATTAAATCATCGAGGATCCATATCGCCCACTCCTATCTGCTGTTGTTTTGTGTTTCCTGTTTGAAGTTGTGGCTTGTTGTCCCTCATGAAGCTGCTCGAACAGCACTGCTGCCTCACTAACCCTCACCTTTCTGCTCTTCTCACCATGCTCACTCTAACCATGCTAACACCAGGAGGATGACGAGGGTAGCTGGGCCCAGGTTTGCACACCTTTGCTCACCTTCTGAACTCCGCTGTACTTAACACCCTCCTCTGCTCAGTGTTCGTTCTTCTTAAAGCATCGTAGAGGACGCAGTCTTTATTTCCAGATTAGGTTTCACTGAAGGTGCAGTTACAGAAGGCGTGTTTGAGTACTAAACTCTACTGCGGTTTGTTAGTGAGTCCAACCCAGCTGCACAATATGAAGCTTTATGCTTTTAAGGATGCACAACCTTATGCTGCAGGAATGACTTCTAAAACCCAACCATGAGTCAGCATTTTTCCAGATCCGATTCCCTCGTCTTGAAGGCGATTGTGTGTTTGTTTGTTTTTATCGTTTTTTTGGTTCGATGCCTGAAATGAGGTCTGTGATTAACACGAGCTTAAGAGATTCTTCCACGACATAAAATAGGTAATAAAAACCTCTCAAAGGAGGTTTCTAAAGGAGTTTCAGGTCTTTTTTGATCTCTGGCGTCCAGCAGGTCGGCGAGGAAGGCTGACGCCGCGTAGACACGATCCTTAAATATTCTAGAGAAGTTGTAAATATATCTATACAGTATGACGTTCACTCTCCTGGAGCAGTGATTAGTCTCTTTTAAACTTTCCATCTTTTCCAAAAAATGTTAAGCCCTCTCTTCTCCGACCGCAGACGTTGGCGTACGGAGACATGAACCACGAGTGGATCGGTAATGAGTGGCTGCCCAGCCTGGGTTTGCCGCAGTATCGCTCGTACTTCATGGAGTCCCTGGTGGACGCCCGCATGCTCGACCACCTCACCAAGAAGGACCTCAGAGGACAGCTGAAGATGGTGGACAGCTTCCACAGGTACATCACAATCTTTATAATGTATGTAATGTAAAATAACCTTTAGAATGACTAATGACTTCAAATATCTTATCAATCTTATGAATTTTGCCACATTGGGCTTTATTATTATTATTTATTTATTTATTTTTTACAATCATAAATGCAGTTTTTAAAGTCAATCTTCTTGATTCTCAATAAATACTCTGAAGAAATCAAAACAAACCTCAGTATCCAAAGCTTTGTCTAGTCCTGCTGCTCTGAGGACTCGTGAAGTGAAACACTTCCTTTGTGCTCGTGCAACAGGAACAGCTTTCAGTGTGGCGTGATGTCTCTGCGGAGGCTCAACTACGACAGGAAGGAGCTGGAGAGGAGAAGAGAAGAGACTCAGGCGGAGCTTCAAGGTAACAGACGAATACATTTATTATCTTCAGCCTCTCCTTTTAAATGACACTAAAAGCACAAAGTTTACACTCGAGCCGGTCTTGTGTCCCGTCAGAGGTGATGGTGTGGAGTAATGAGCGTTTGATCGGCTGGATTCAGGCCATCGGGCTGAAGGAGTACAGTGGCAACCTGCATGAGAGCGGCGTGCATGGAGCGCTGCTCGCCCTGGACGAAACCTTCGATCACAACACCCTGGCCCTGCTGCTGCAAATCCCCACGCAGAACACGCAGGTACACACGGCCTGTTCGCTCCTTCATGTGTCATGAGCAACATGGCTACCGCTAGCAGCCTGGCTGACTTACTGCCAAAGCTAGAAACCCCGACCTCAGTGCTATAATGAAACACCCGGTAGTGTTGACGTCGGCAGGTTTTGTAATTTACTGATCTAGCTTATTATTTCTCATCACTCTGCCTCTTGGTTTCCACAGTTAGCTCTGATTGTTGAGGGGATAGCTACTGTGTTGTTAGTCTTAGTGAAATGTTCTCTGGTAGGCTGTGATGCAGTGTGTATGTCTCGGGCTTTTATTGTGAAAGGGAGGCCACGACCCGGAGGCAGGCAGAGTAACATAGTGACAGAGAGATTTATAGGGAACCAATCTAAACGATTGTTGTTCTACATTACATTTACTTCATCGTGATCACTTAAAGCTGAAATGAAAGGAAACTAAAGCTGTGGCAACATTTGGGATTTGATTCTGTTCCACTCGGAGCGGCTGCTGAGTCCAGTTGAGACGCCTTGTGGTAAAACTAGTGTGTTCATGAACAGTCTCTGCCTCCTCTTGTCTCTCTCTTCCAGGCCAGAGCCACTCTTGAGCATGAATACAACAGCCTGCTGTCCATCGGCACAGACAGAACAATGGAGGAGGTGACAAAATCCACCTGGACACAAACTGAGAGCTGATACGTGACACCTTCTCTTCTAAACACTTCTCTCGACGTCTCCGCCCTCTTTCTCTTCCACCTCTTCTAGGATGACGATAAGAACTTCCGCCGAGCTCCCTCATGGAGAAAGAAGTTCCGGCCCAAAGACATGAGGGGGATGTCCTTGGGGGCGTCGGACACCCTGCCCGCCAACTTCCGAGTGACGGGTAGCAACGCGGCGTCTCCCTCCATGCAGCCAAAGAGGAGCCCGATGGAAGGTAAGCAGAGGAAAGAGTGCCAGAAGTGTGTGTGCATGTGTGTGTGTGTGTAATATGCTCCGTCATTGCTGCTACCTACTCGAGCAGAACTTCTCTGACGGGCCCTGAATCAGCCCAGATTCTTCACGTGCTCTTAAAGGGAGAGTTTGGATTTCTTTTGAAGTGCGCTTTAAAACATAAACATCCAAACTTTCCCTTTAATTCTTCTCGACTGGCTTTGCTGCTGTGCCGTTTGTTGACGATGCTGTGACTAACGGCATGTCTTTGCATGTGATTTTGCCAACATGGAAACACAGGAAGTCAGTCTATACAGAGGCTGGACACGGCCACAGTCCGGACCTACTCTTGTTAACATACAACGGTAAGATCTCACGCATCAAGACAACACAAGCACAAAGTATGGTCTCACTGCGGAGCTGCTCGTCTTCTTTGTCCAGGCAGAAAGCAGCTTTCTTGTACGTACTTGGCTCTAATAACGCATGTTGTACGCCTCTCCTCTCTTTCCCTGTTGTCTCCCCCCCCCCCCCCACACACACATCCCGGCTTCTGTCCTGCTCCTCCTCTCGTGTCCGTTCATCTCTCTTCCCCTTCTCAGTTTATCCTCATTATTTCTATAGGTAACCGCTGGTCAGAAGACGACGGGGAATTCCCTGCGTTCAAGACCAGGATGATGAACTGAAATGACAAGGACTCAAAATATTATAGTTTTGTTGTCGTCGGAGAAAGACCGTACTCAGTATCCCTAGAGGAAACCTTTTAGATTTATCTACATGTGTTATTATATTTATGTAAACCAATGGGACATTTAATTGATTTTAGAATTACTATGTAATCCTTTTTTGCCTCTATCCCCGTAATCAACCCACTTTTTAAAAAAGATATTATCCACTGTGCCGTATTAAGCTCCGCTCTCAGATGTGTGTAACTGAATGTTTCCATTGTCTGGAGTTTGTATATTTCTACCAACAGACATTTTATCTAATCTTTTTTATAATCCTGATTCTATTGACCAGATGTTTGTTTTCTTCTCTTTGATTTGAATTCTAATCATTGAATTTTAAGTGACTTTGATATGTGATACAACTTAATTCATATCCTTGCCCTTTGTAATGGTTGTAATGTGTGTAGCTTCCTGCCTGGGGTGTACATGCAACTCAACGGATGTGAATATCAGACGCATTGCTGGAGACTGTTTCACAAACACTCAACACTGAGCCGTTAAAATAACTGCTGGCAAGCCAGGTGACGGTGACGACACGTATCATGTGAAACACAAAGTTTATTTTCCATATCTGCAAAACCAAAATGAAACTCTTGAATTGTAAGAATAAAGCCATACAACGGTAGCGAAACACAAACACAGAGGGCTTCTCTCGGATGCAAGTGAAAACAGAATTCCTGGTTCTCTAGTTGCATGCAGAAACTTCTCCACTTCTCCTCAGCCTGACACGCCCTGCGCCTCTTTAATAAAGCCCCCCCCCTCACCTCTGGAGAAACACAGACAGGCTCACGTGTGCAGGAGGACTTGAGTCGTACGGCTGAGTCGAACGTGTGGAAACTTCCTTCGATGGACCAACTTCACTGAGGCCTCAGTCAAAACCTTTTTTTAAAAACACTTTGTACGAAGATTTCATATCGAGCCTTATTGTTTCTTAACTCCCGTCTGTCGTCTGTTATTTATTATTACTCGCCCACGCTGTGTTTCGTCAGTTCCACTCCCCGAGCTGAAGCCCGGTTTGCTCCTGTGACTGTAGCGCTGCTCCTCGTGTGGCTCCTCGTGTGGCTCCTCGTGTCGCTCCCACAGGTTCCACAGAAAGGGGAAGTTGTCCGTCAGCCTTCATGTAGTCGAAGCTTTCTGTTTGTGATTTAGTCATGCACAAATCATGTTGCTGTTTTCTTCCTGCTCTTCCCTTTGAATCTTCTGAACTTGTAACAATGATGTACAGTCTGAGTACTTATAAACTATTTTTATCACAATATTATTTATTGCTTACTTTCAATAAAATACTGAAACTCATTTTCCACTGCAGATAAAAAAGACTAAAGTTTGTCTTTTGAAGATCTCGTTGCTTTTCCTGTCTTGCTTTTGGTTTCTTGTTTCTGGGACCATCTTCTTCAGGTCCGTGTTGAGTGAGACTGAATCAATGTCGTCATCGTCTGCTTTTCAAATGTGGCACCAAGCTGCAGCTCGCCGCTGTTTGAAGGTGTTTCAGGGATCCCGATTTCCAAAAGGTTTGCTAGAAATAACTAACTCGGTGTTAATTATCGGGGGAAATTGAGACTGAACAATTCTAATAAATGATCCACTTAATTGTTTTAGTGCACTACAGGTCAACAAATGAGAAATGTTCTATACAGACGAGCACACATCAACATAACCTTTCAAATGAGGTTCAATATTTACATTCTTCTAATGCTGCTGCACTTCGAGGTCATTCCTAAGTGCTACCAGATTGCATTGTTCTGTTCAGGAAGGTTATTAGTGAAGACATTATGCATACAAAGCATTCACACCTCGGCATGTTGTGTTTTCATGACGTTGAAGTCAAACATGTTGTACACACTACAGGTGAACAGAGTCATACATGTTGTACACACTACAGGTGAACAGAGTCATACATGTTGTACACACTACAGGTGAACAGAGTCATACATGTTGTACACACTACAGGTGAACAGAGTCATACATGTTGTACACACTACAGGTGAACAGAGTCATACATGTTGTACACACTACAGGTGAACAGAGTCATACATGTTGTACACACTACAGGTGAACAGAGTCATACATGTTGTACACACTACAGGTGAACAGAGTCATACATGTTGTACACACTACAGGTGAACAGAGTCATACATGTTGTACACACTACAGGTGAACAGAGTCATACATGTTGTACACACTACAGGTGAACAGAGTCATACATGTTGTACACACTACAGGTGAACAGAGTCATACATGTTGTACACACTACAGGTGAACAGAGTCATACATTGTTGTACACACTACAGGTGAACAGAGTCATACATGTTGTACACACTACAGGTGAACAGGGTCATACATGTTGTACACACTACAGGTGAACAGAGTCATACATGTTGTACACACTACAGGTGAACAGAGTCATACATGTTGTACACACTACAGGTGAACAGAGTCATACATGTTGTACACACTACAGGTGAACAGAGTCATACATGTTGTACACACTACAGGTGAACAGAGTCATACATGTTGTACACACTACAGGTGAACAGAGTCATACATGTTGTACACACTACAGGTGAACAGAGTCATACATGTTGTACACACTACAGGTGAACAGAGTCATACATGTACACACTACAGGTGAACAGAGTCATACATGTTGTACACACTACAGGTGAACAGAGTCATACATGTTGTACACACTACAGGTGAACAGAGTCATACATGTTGTACACACTACAGGTGAACAGGGTCATACATGTTGTACACACTACAGGTGAACAGAGTCATACATGTTGTACACACTACAGGTGAACAGAGTCATACATGTTGTACACACTACAGGTGAACAGGGTCAAACATGTAACTAACAGATATCATGAAGCTTCCCCACTTCATGACTCACATCAACACAGTTTATATTACAAGTGTTTAATATGTACATGAGGCGTTATGTAACATTTGAGTTCAGCGGATGTTTTACGTCGCCCGCCCATGTGTGACGTCAGCACGCCGGAGAACGGGATCCTGGGAGAGCCGGAAGTGATCCAGCACATCCCAGTTTCTCCATCAAGGCTTGAGGTGTGAACGGACTACATCCACCAGGGGGATTTGTTTAATATCCAGTTTAGACTCTGGTCGGAGTTACCTTTGTCGTAGACGGTGAGTATTAAACACTTCAGTCGGAGGTTAGAACAAATGTCTACCTGTGAAAGAACGCGCACTAAGCTCGCGCGGAGTCAGTTAATCATTCCATGTTAGCTTTAGCCAGCTAGCTAACTGGGAACAGGAAATACCACAGACAGCACAGCTAACGTTAACACTGCCACCTTGTTACAGGTAAATACAGAGCATTGTTGTGCTCCTCACTCAACGTGTGACCCTCGTGTGTCGACAGAAGCATGATGTTCATGCTGATGAAGATGAAGATGAAGACGATGCGCATACAATGTCTGAATGTCACTTCCGAGCAGCAAACCACACGAATGCTTAATTAACTGCGTTTTAATGGGGGGGGCACACCTTTACATGTTTGGGGATGATGGTCCTTTCATGTCTGCAGATATAGCCTGACCTACATAGATTGAAGCTCGCGAGGGTAAACGAGCTGACTGACACGGAAACAGTCTCCCAGCTGCTCCCTGTTCTCCAGGTTTATTTACCCCCCAGTCACACCTACATGCACTTCTTTTCCCCCGGCCTGGGCGGAAAGACTGGAGGTTTTGAAGGATGGGTGTGGTTGGGTTGTGGGAGATACTCCTGTCAACACACAGAGTTGTTGGGACTCGCCAGGCTGCTGCTTCCTGGTGGGGACGTGTTCCTCGGGTGTTACCTCAGGAGGAACACACATGCTGATTGCCCACATTGAGCTGAGTCAGGAATTGGGATTAGTACAAAAAGCCATACCATACCATACCATACCATACCATACCGATGAATGAGTCCGTTGACATAAGATGACTGTCAAAGCGAGTAGACCTAATTGTACGATGTCACCTTGGGCTCTGGGAAACGGATGTAGTAGATTAGTAGAAAACATTTGGCAGCTTAATCAGCACTGTAAATAGTTGCAGCCCTAAATGTAAGAAAAACAATATCAACTAAATGTTCCAGCTCTACATGCAAGTTAGACACAAAGGTAATTCTAAAGTCTCGCCCTTCAGGACACAACGCTGCGGTCTAAACACAATGTCCACTTCCTGGCTGTTCCTGGAGCTTCATCTTCAACATCTGAAGTTATACTTAAAGACTTGAGCTTTGACTCGGGTCTCTGTGTCTACATGAAGTATTTCTTTCTCTCAAAGAAGGGTTCTTGTTTTTCAGTGTGAGCACTAAAGATGTGGAAGGCAGCAGCAGGACAGTCAGTCAATGTGGCTGTAAATGACGAAGGGGACGATTGGGAGACTGACCCAGACTTCGAGGTACCGCTGCACGCGTCTTCCTCCCTCAATTCCCCCTTCAGTTCTCCTCCCTCCAGCCTTCTCTCTCCTCTTCACCATTTCTTTTCCATTAAAGTTTGTTTTCCTGGATTTCTAGAATGACGTGTCGGAGAGGGAGCAGCGCTGGGGGGCGAAGACGGTGGCCGGCTCAGGACATCAGGAGCACATAGAGTGAGGAAGCCAATCTTTTTTCTTTTGGTATTAAATGCAACGTGGAAAGCCCCAAAATGTGAGTCCTAACTATTTTCTTCCGTGGGATAGTATAAACCGGCTGCGTGAGGCGGTGTCGACGGAGCACACCAGCTTGAGGCAGAAGGAGTGTGACACCGGGCCAAAGGCCTCGCATGGATATGGAGGGAAATTTGGAGTTCAGCAGGACCGCATGGACAAGGTAAGAAGAAGCACACGAGTCCATGTTTCTAAGAGCCGTGTGCCAGATGTATCGCTGCGTTGAAGTGTTCTAACTCTGCTCAGGCTCCGTTTAGTTTCTGTTCTGCAGCTTTGGATCTCAGTCTTCTACTAAATGCAGGTTTGGAGAAAGCGTTATGTTTTCAAGGTGAGGATGAAGCTTGAATTCAAATATAGTCCTTGAAAAATGCTTGTTTTTCAACATAATCGGGCGTTTCATCTTCACGTCAACCAAAACTATTAGAAATGAAAGGGTTCCTTCGTCGTACGTGTTTGTTGTCTCAGCGAGCTGAGCTTTAATAATCCTGATGCGGAACGTACACATGCAAAACAAACGTTCAACGTTGCAGCTGGTAAACAAAAATAATAAATACACAATTTGATTGCTTTGGATATGCAGTTCTGTAAACTTTGTTTTATAGACGATGATAAAGATTGAAAGTGCTTGAATGTTACTGCATGAAACCTTTAAATGGCTCTCGAGAGTTCCACGGTGAAGAAGGAACTTTAAAACTTAATGTTGAAACGTTTTGGATGCAGAATACATTCAGTTCATTCACACCGTTCAGCATCACGAGACCGAACGCAGAGACCGGCTGAAGCCCAGACTTTAAGATATCTTTGCACGTGTATTACTTTAAACTGTGTTTCGTCAGCCGGAGCTTCACACAGTATCTCGACACATGATGTCCTCGTGGATGTCAGATGTGTCACAGACGTGCGCTGAAACACTTTTCTCTGGATCTCTGGATCAATGCACACAAACCACACGTTATTAATTATTAATCAATAATGTGTTGGTTTGATGAGAGCTCACTTTATTCTGAAGATTATAAGATATAATGTTCTGTAGTCGTCGCCGGACCTGAAGCTAAATATAAACCGCTTGCTAAATCCTGGTTTGTATTTCAGAACATCTGCCATCTTGTGGCTTTTTCATAATTCAAAGAGGCCATTAATGAAAATGTGAGAAGCAAAGTTCCTCCCACAAAGGTCACTGACCTCGGCGTCCTGCCTGAGTCAGCTGTGGACATTTCACCGCTCCATCTCTGGGCTGTGTGCTCGCTGCAGCATGAATGTGATGAGCCAGCGCTGTTTACACCACACTGCATCTGTGATGAGATGTCACCACTTCACACCGCTGGCTGTGTTTCCAGCTGGACTGCTCTTTTCGTGACCCCCCCCCTCATATGTTCCCTTTAAAATTGAGTCTTTTCCTGTTTCTTCAGTCTGCCGTGGGTCATGACTACCAGAGCAAGTTGTCCAAGCACTGCTCCCAGACGGATACCTCCAAGGGCTTTGGAGGGAAGTTTGGAGTTCAAGCTGACCGTGTGGACGAGGTATGTCCTGCGACGCAGCGCTCTGCAGCGCTGACAACATCTTCATTTCCAACAGGGTCTGCGTTGACCTTTAAAACGCTTGACTCCCTCTTAAGGAAACGAGACAGTTCCAGAACATTGAGTGTGAACTTGTTTATAGATTTCTGGATAAAAGCAACAGTTAATAGTTCCTCACAAAGTGACCTGGACTACGCACCCGAGTGCCTCTGAACGCTGCTTTTATTGACTTTTATATTTACATTGAAACAAACTCGATCAGTTCGAACACAGATTCATCTTAAATGAGTCTTTCTTTATGGAATCAACTTTCTGTAATGAATATAACTTGTAGTCAGCGAGTAGAGACGTGATATGATCCGTTAACGACTGAAGAGATTTCTATAACAGTTATAGTGTTGTGTTATTATACATGTTATTACAGCTGCTTCCCTTTGTGTGCAGCGAGGACATCACACTGAAATCTATCATCGATCTATGCAAGGGATCAAGTATAACATCTGTCATTGTAGCGTCTTCTAAAGCTGTGAATATAGTTTGAGTTGTGAGTGTGAAGGTGCTACGAGGGGACGCCGTCGCTACAGTAACTGTTGCTCCTCCTCTCGTTGCAGTCAGCTGTCGGGTTTGAGTATGCTGGGAAGACGGAGAAACATGCTTCTCAGAAAGGTGACGTCACAACTTGTTGTCTTTTTGTTTCAGCTGCAGTTTGATTTGATCCAGATACATCCCAGATGCACACACGTGCAGAACATTAGCCCAGTTCCACTGGTTCCTTTGTACTGGCATTGTTTACCAGTGCAGAGATCCTTCTGTCTGCGCTGGTAACAGCACACAGTCTGCGTGTGTCTCCTGAGGGGGGGTGGGTTTAAAAAGCCTGACATGATTGTGTGATAACGACGACCGTCAATGTTTTGATTCTGTCTTTAATGTGGAACTGGGCTGCTTCCATGCTGCTTCACCCTGACCTTTGACCCTTGCCCCCCCCCGCTTTGCTGTGTAGACTACTCCACTGGGTTTGGGGGGCGATACGGCGTGCAGGCAGATCGTGTCGACCAGAGCGCAATGGGCTTCGATTACCAGGGCAAAACCGAGAAACACGAGTCCCAGAAAGGTTTGTTTAGATTTCCTGCCATGTGGAACACGTAACACACACACACACACACACACACACACACACACACATTTCTTCCTCTTTGCTTCCTTTAATAATGTTTCACACATTTGTTTTCATCTGATCTGAAACGTGATGTTTGTTTCCCGCAGTGTCAAATAATAAGTTGTATTGTCGTGTTTGTAAGATCTGGTACACGGCACATCTGCCGCAGAGGACTTGGGAGACGTTTTGGACGTAAATGGCCACTTCCTTTGTGAAAGCCTTTAATGTCAGATCCAGGTGTCGGGCACAGACCTGGCAGCGCCCGCTAGTCTGTGGCTGCTCTGCGCTTTGGGCAGGAACCAGCTGCCCTGTGTTGCCCCCATCAGTGTTCTTCCTGTTAACGTTCTCTTCTTAAAATGCCAGATATGCTTTTTTATTCTTATGTGTTCTATGTAAAATGCACACAGACTAAAAACATATAACATACGTGAAACTGTTGATTCAGAAGCTTTACTGTCCTGCGCACAGCAGCTACAGGTCGCAGCTCCCAAACAACCAAACATACAGAAAAGTAATAAAATGGTGCAATGCAGGAATAAGAAGAAATGTACAGATTAGATGTACAGACTGTACAGTGTGTGGAAGAAACAGATGTGAGAGGTGGCAGAGCTCAGGAGGTCAACACTCTTATGACCTGTGGGATAAAACTTATGTCAACGGTGCAGTTGCATGGGGACAGAAAGACTTTGTGCTCCATGCGTTAACTCTGCTCCTCTTGTCTTCACTTTGGATTTTTCTCCTCTGCTCAACCCACCGGCAGATTACACCAAGGGCTTTGGCGGCAAGTTTGGTGTTGAGACCGACAAGGTGGACAAGAGCGCTGTGGGCTTTGAGTACCAGGGCAAAACTGAGAAGCACGAGTCCCAGAAAGGTCGGTATCATCTCAGCTCCTCTACATATGCTCAACACGTCATGTCCGCATGAACACTTGTAGTAATTGCTTGTCACTCAGGAGTTCATATAAAGCGGTACTAACGGGGGAACCAGCTTTAAAAGTGTTTCTGTTTTTAAATAGGTGTTACTTTAAGTGGGTTTCAGAAGGAAGCGGATAAACATTAAGACTTTAACGTTGGAGGAGGACACGTGGTGCTGCACGCTGCAGTGATACCAACAGTATTGCAAAAGAGAAGTTTTGTAATATCAGTAAAAGTATATCCTCTACATTTTGATTGTTGAAGTGAAAAGTCTTCTGCTGCCGTCGGCTTGTTTGTGTGGACGAGACGCTCCCTCCTGTGTGTCCTGACATGTCTGAGCAGCTTCACCTGGAGCTGACTCACCTGCGCAGACTGCAGCGTACACATACGGGCTCATGTTGAAAGCGTAGCAGATGACCTCAGAACTCCCCCACAATGCACCGGGCTGTTTGCCCATGTGATAACCGGGTCACGTGATAACGCTTCAGAAGTTTTAATACAGAAATGTTTCTAACAGTTAAAGAAGCAGCCGCAGCGACTTAATGCGTGCGTCTCTGTCCCGTGTCTCTGCAGACTACGTGAAGGGCTTCGGGGGAAAGTTCGGTGTGCAGACGGACAGACAGGACAAGTCGGCGCTGGGATGGGACCACCAGGAGAAACTTCAGCTTCACGAGTCCCAGAAAGGTACATGTTCGCGTTCTGCTGGTTTCAGGAGACGTGCAAGGTGTTTTGAGCCGCTCTGAAGAACGTCTCCAGCTGTAGGTAATGTTGCCGAGCGCTGGGTTTGTTTATGGGATGTCCGAGTGAATCTTCCATCAGACTGATGATGGTTTCAGTGTTTAATGTTCACACCTTCAGCTGAAGCTCCGTCGTCATATTCTACCCCATGTCGTGAAATACGTCTATTAAATATCTCAGATTTAGTAAGAAATGTTTAGTGGATGATTATCATAAACGTCGTCAACAGCAACCAGGAAATGAGCGTGGAGCGAGGAGCGAGGAGGAAAACACCTAAATGAAGCTTTGGCTGAAATAAGAAATGCAAAGTCAGATGTTTGAAAATGTTGCGTCTGCAGAAGAAAAGCACAAAGTCAGTCTTTTCAGATGTGGCGCCACCCTGCTGCTCAGTCTTTATGTTTCCTTTAGAACAGCTGTAACGTTTCCACGTGTCGGGTGTAAACTGAGAATATCCACCAAGCGTCCGCCTTCACACGTCTTCTGCTTCGAGTTTAGCAACACAACTTGTGTTCGCTGTAAAGCCGGTCTTCCTCCTCAGACCTGCACCTCTGATGTGGTTGTATTGTGCTGGATGTGGTCTGTCAAAGGGGGACAACTTCCTCAATCTGCGGGTAAAACAAACGCTCAGACAGGAAGTGAAACCACAGCTCAGATTTAATCTGCATGTTCGCTGACGTCATTCAGACAGATTTATAGTAAGTGCGGGAGCAGAGTAACGTGACGTTGCTGCATCTTCAAAGCCTTTTTATTCTCTTTTAAAGGAGGTTTAGACATTCAGTGAGGCCTGCAGTGAACTCGCCACATTATTCAGCAGTTGCTTCACAAGCTGCTCTCTGCACAGTCGTACTTCTACTGCAGCAGCAATAAACACATGTTCCTCTCATCAGTGGCACGATGAGATCTGTTTCATTCTGCTGGTTTTAAACCCAAGTGAATGTGGCTACATGTGCACAACCTGCAATGTTCCTTTTTTAATATATAATACGACTTGAATGTTTGTCCAGCAGCACTTTAAATTACATTTAATGACCACAAATCCTATTAAAGTACCTTTATTAGGATGATGACGTCATAACATGACGATGTATATTTATAAATATAAAAGAAATGAGATTCAGTTCAGCCCTAATATTTACTGCACATGGCCTCTCGCCCTAGTTAGGAATATAACTGCTCTAAAAATATGAACAACTTGGTGTTTCCAGCCAGTCCACGTGTCTGCTCACCTCGTTTTTGAAACGAGCAAAGCGCCCGGAAGTCACTAAATGAGGAGGAGGAGGAGGAGGGAGGAAGGAGGGAGGAAGAGGAGGAGGGAGGAGGAGGAGGAGGAGGAGGAGCTGCTCCTCAAAGGTTTTCACAACGTGATCATTTTTAGATCTGGGTAATAATTTTAACACATTTGTGCCCAAAGACGATTTATTCTGATGAGGAACACTTCCACGTGCTCTGTTCTGATTGGTCTAAAGTCTTGACATCTGGTACGCATGTACTTTAAGTAAGTAAGCATCTGACGGTACAACTTTCAAAAGTTAGTTGATATTGAACCTGTTATGAGTTCATACTGTGCTCTGAGAGTTACACGGGACTACAGTTTAATCCTGAAACAAATGGATTAATTTACAGGAATGTGTCGTCAATACAATGAAGATGTGTGTGTGTGTGTGTGTGTGCGTGTGCGTGTGTGTGTGTGTGTGTTGCAGACTATAAGCGTGGGTTTGGAGGGCAGTACGGGGTAGAGATGGAGAAGCAGGACCAGTGTGCTGTGGGCTATGAGCACAAGGAGATCCTGGCTAAACACGAGTCACAGAAAGGCACAGAACCCCCCCGAACCCTCACAACCCCCACCCTAATCCACACCTCCCATTTCAAAAATCCCTCCCTTATTATCACCCATCCTGTTCCCATCCCGTGCTCGATACTAACTAGCTTGATACTCATTCTTTGGCGCACCCCCCCCCCCTCATCCATATTGTTGATGTGCATGGAACACAACATTTATATTTTACAAACTTAGATGTTCTTCTGGAAACAACAACAACGTTATCTTATTATATATGCGCTGCCTTTGTCGTGTTTGTCCTGAAACGACGCAGTTTGTCATTTATTTCATAGCGAAATGAAACTAAAAGCAGAAAGTCCACCGTGGTCGTGGAGACGCAGCAGAAGGTCGTGGAGACGCAGCAGAAGGTCGTGGAGACGCAGTAGAAGGTCGTGACTTCTGGAGTTCTTGGATCACATGATCAGATTCTATTTGTAATGCCAGCATTAAATGTGCGGAGCGTTCCCTGCTACACACCGGCTTCATCGTGGGTCAGGTGATGACGATCAGTACGCAGCAAATCCAGCACAAAAGTTAGATTTAGAAATGTAGAGGACTTCCTGTGTTACATCATATGAATCCCCCCCTCCCCCCTGCTGTTTCTTACACTGCCCCCATGCTGTTTGTGCTGTGCATGATGTCGTGCGACCACAGAGACGTGGCTGATGTTCAATGCAGAGTTTGAGCTCGACCCCTTCTGTCTGCCTTGAATCAGGATTCTCCCGTCAGTCCGTCTGTCGGTTGTTTCTGTTTCTACAGGTTTGCATGAGCTCCTCAACCCTCCGTCCTCTTCATGCAGCACTTCTTCTGAAACCAACCACAGTCTGCTTCATCTGAACTTCTGCAGACCTGAGAATCTCTGTCTCGAACGAGGAGATCAAACTCAATAGTCCCGTAGTTGTTCAAGGTCTGCGCTAAAAAAGTAGTTCTGATGCTGCGGACGGTGGTCGGGTCATTACTGTAAAATAGAAACGTTAACTTTTATCTCCTGTTTGTTACCAGATTATTCTAAAGGATTTGGAGGTAAATTTGGAGTCCAGAATGACCGGATGGATAAGGTAAGGTGTGTGTGTGTGTGTGTGTGTGTGTGTGTGTGTGTGTGTGTGTGTGTGTGTGTGTGTGTGTGTGTGTGTGTGTGTGTGTGTGTGTGGTTCTGTCTCACGTCTTCTCTCTGGCTGACAGAGCGCAGCGACTTTTGAGGATGTGGAGAAGCCGGCCTCATCTTACCAGAAAACCAAACCTGTGGAGGCCGGTGAGCGTTCTTCAGCTTTGTTTGACCTCAGTACATCATGGGGGGGGGGGGGTGATGAGACGATGGGCCGCTGGGCACAGACATAAACAATGCCCCCCCCTCCTACACAGGATCAAGACCCACGTTATAGTTGTTTAGTCTCTTTTTGCGGTTGTTATGCATGTTTTTGTCTGTGTCCATCCATGATCACATGTCTTCATCCTCCTTCCTCAGCTGGCAACAACACTGGAAGCATCAAGGCTCGCTTTGAGAACATCGCCAAGCAGAAGGAGGAGGAGGACAGGAAGAGGACCGAGGAGGAGCGGGCGCGTCGACAAGTCAAGGAAAAGCAGGAGCAAGAGGACGCGCGCCGTAAAATCGAAGAGACGGCCAAGGCTCCGTCTCCCGTCCCTGCTGCAAGTCCCAGTCCCACCCCCAGCCCGACTCCCCCAGTCCTGCAAGCCGCCGCTGCCCCTGCTGCTGCCGCCGCTGCCCCTGCTACCGCCGCTGCTGCCCCTGCTGCTGCCGCTGCTGCCCCCGCTGCCCCCCGCATACGAAGTGAGTCATGGTGCTTTTTAAAGTGTCTGTGTCTGTCAGTGTCTTCTCAGGTACAGACAAAAATAATTTTATTCAAAACAATCTTTTAATATTGCAAAGAAAGAACCGATGAAAAGATGCTGCAGGTGAACTGGTTGTGCAAAGAGGAGCAGGAGACAGGTGTAAGTAGAGTCCTGCTCGTTCAGACAAACACCTTGTAAATGCTGAGCAATCAAATATTATTGATTATTATTATTGCAGTGCAAACTAACAACTTCCAGTATCATCATCATGACAGCACACATTTCCATTTTATTAATAATAATACACATTTTATTTGTATAGTGCTTTTATACCATAGACAGCAAACAAATATAATAATAATAATAAGGAAAAACCAGAAAACAGTTTACAATAATGTTACGAATAAACAATCCAAAAGTAAGAACAACTTTAAATCTGGTGGTTGCACAACAGATTTGCTAGTTTTCAGGCGAGAAGACAAGTCTGTAGAAATGTGTCTTAAAAGCTGAGCGAGCGTCAGCAGGTCGATGCTAACGGGACGATTGTTAAACAGTAGACCCCCTGGACTCTGGAGCAGCGAGCGTACAGACTTAGTGTGGACTTAGTGTGACTTAGTGTGGACTTAATGTGGACTTAGTGTGGACTTAGTGTGGACTTAGTGTGGACTTAGTGTGGACTAAATGTGGACTTAGTGTGGACTTAGTGTGGACTAAATGTTGACTTAGTGTGGACTAAATGTGGACTTAGTGTGGACTAAATGTGGACTTAATGGGGACTAAATGTGGTCTTAATGGGGACTAAATGTGGACTAAATGTGGACTTAATGTGGAATAAATGTGGACTTAGTGTGGACTAAATGTGGAATAAATGTGGACTTAGTGTGGACTAAATGTGGACTTAATGGGGAATAAATGTGGACTTAATGGGGAATAAATGTGGACTTAGTGTGGACTAAATGTGGACTTAATGGGGAATAAATGTGGACTTAGTGTGGACTAAATGTGGACTTAATGTGGAATAAATGTGGACTTAGTGTGGACTAAATGTGGACTTAATGTGGAATAAATGTGGACTTAGTGTGGACTAAATGTGGACTTAGTGTGGACTTAATGTGGACTTAGTGTGGACTAAATGTGGACTAAATGTGGACTTAGTGTGGACTAAATGTGGAATAAATGTGGACTTAATGTGGGCTTAATGTGGACTTAGTGTGGACTAAATGTGGACTTAATGTGGAATAAATGTGGACTTAGTGTGGACTTAGTGTGGAATAAATGTGGACTTAGTGTGGACTTAATGTGGACTTAATGTGGACTTAGTGTGGATTTAATGTGGACTAAATGTGGACTTAGTGTGGACTAAATGTGGAATAAATGTGGACTTAATGTGGACTTAGTGTGGACTAAATGTGGACTTAATGTGGAATAAATGTGGACTTAGTGTGGACTTAATGTGAAATAAATGTGGACTTAGTGTGGAATAAATGTGGACTTAGTGTGGACTAAATGTGGACTTAGTGGGACTTAGTGTGG
The DNA here is from genome assembly GCF_900634415.1 of Cottoperca gobio. Taxonomy (NCBI): domain Eukaryota; kingdom Metazoa; phylum Chordata; class Actinopteri; order Perciformes; family Bovichtidae; genus Cottoperca; species Cottoperca gobio. The sequence goes on from NC_041357.1 coordinate 29,696,863, forward strand.
ACTTAGTGTGGACTAAATGTGGACTTAGTGTGGACTAAATGTGGACTTAGTGTGGACTAAATGTGGACTAAATGTGGACTTAGTGGGACTTAGTGTGGACTTAATGTGGACTTAGTGGGACTTAATGTGGACTTAATGTGGAATAAATGTGGACTTAGTGTGGACTAAATGTGGAATAAATGTGGACTTAATGTGGGCTTAATGTGGACTTAGTGTGGACTAAATGTGGACTTAATGTGGAATAAATGTGGACTTAGTGTGGACTTAGTGTGGACTAAATGTGGAATAAATGTGGACTTAGTGTGGACTTAATGTGGACTTAATGTGGACTGAGTGTGGATTTAATGTGGACTAAATGTGGACTTAGTGTGGACTAAATGTGGAATAAATGTGGACTTAATGTGGACTTAGTGTGGACTAAATGTGGACTTAATGTGGAATAAATGTGGAATAAATGTGGACTTAGTGTGGAATAAATGTGGACTTAGTGTGGACTAAATGTGGACTAAATGTGGATTTAATGTGGAATAAATGTGGACTTAGTGTGGAATAAATGTGGACTTAGTGTGGACTAAATGTGGACTAAATGTGGACTTAGTGGGACTTAGTGTGGACTTAGTGTGGACTAAATGTGGACTTAGTGTGGACTTAATGTGGACTTAATGTGGAATAAATGTGGACTTAGTGTGGACTTAGTGTGGACTAAATGTGGATTTAATGTGGACTAAATGTGGACTAAATGTGGACTTAGTGGGACTTAGTGTGGACTAAATGTGGACTTAGTGGGACTTAGTGTGGACTTAATGTGGACTTAGTGGGACTTAATGTGGACTTAATGTGGAATAAATGTGGACTTAGTGTGGACTTAATGTGGACTAAATGTGGATTTAATGTGGACTAAATGTGGACTAAATGTGGACTTAGTGGGACTTAGTGTGGACTTAATGTGGACTTAATGTGGACTTAGTGTGGAATAAATGTGGACTAAATATGGACTTAATGTGGAATAAATATGGACTTAATGTGGACTAAATGTGGACTTAGTGGGACTTAGTGTGGACTTAGTGGGACTAAATGTGGACTTAGTGGGACTAAATGTGGACTTAGTGTGGACTAAATCTTAATGTGGACTGAGTGTGGCCTGAGTGTTATTAGTCATTAAACAGATCGTGTTTGCTTGTATGAACACACAGGAAGTGTCCCACCACGAGGCTGCGGAGGAGAACGGAGAGCAGCTGTACGAGGCGGAGCAGCAGAACCAGGAGGATCTGTACCAGACCCCCGAGGAGACCGCAGCAGCAGCAGCAGGTGACGCTTCATCTACATCATCAGCTACTCGTCATACGGGAGTTTCTGTCTCTTCGCTCGGAAACTAATAATAAACCATCTTCCTCTTGCAGACGGCCAGGCGTACGAGTACGGCGAGGACCTCGGCGTGACGGCGGTGGCTCTGTACGACTACCAAGCAGGTGAGACTGAAGGCTGTGGAACCATCAGATTCAGTGCGTTTGCTTCCAGAGGCAAAGTGAACTGTCAGGAAGTGCAGAACCGTGAGATGCAGCATCAGTAGCTTTCGTCTTTGTTTCTTTTTATCCTCGAACAAACTGCACAGTGACCAACACTTGTACTGACTCACCTTCCAGCACCACGACCGTCGACCCTTCACACATTTATGGCACAAGATAAACGAGAAGCGGCAGCACAATGTTAAACACAGAGAGAGCGAGGAACCTGCTTCTTCATCACATCCGTCTTTATAGAGGTTAAAAACTCTCGTACAAGCCACAGAAACAATTGGAACACGATGAATAATAACTTTACACTCGGCATGATCAACAACTTCATGGTCGTAAATAAAGATTGTTTTCATTTTCAATGAATCTGCAGAACTCTTTGACTAACCCTATGACTAAAAGAGATCTTGTATAATAATAATAAAGTATAATATATAATATGACTCTAAGTGATCGACTACATCAGGACGTAATCCGTCGTAGAAGGAGTTCAAGGTAAAGAGATAAGTGATGAGCTTTAGTGTCTTTTTCCCGTTTCAGCCGGCGAAGACGAGATCTCCTTCGACCCCGATGACATCATCACCAACATCGAGATGATCGACGAAGGCTGGTGGCGAGGCGTGTGCGGAGGCGCCTACGGCCTTTTCCCGGCCAACTACGTGGAGGTTCGGCAATGATGACGTCCCGTCGCGAAGACCTGCGTCCCCGTCCCGGTGCAGAACATAATAATTATAGAAAGAGGAAGGAGACGATTTCCTTGTTCCCATTTTGTTCTTCTCTCTCGTCACCTCATCGTACCGCTTCCACGCCGCGAGGCTGCTAGTCGGCTTTCTTTCGCTCCGTCTTTCCTCTCCCACGCATCTCTTTCTCTCCGTGTAGCGGACGCCGGGGAGGAGGAGTTACCTCGATGAAGAGAATATATAGAACTCCTCATCTGAGAGTAACTCTCCTCCTGCCTCGCAGCACAAGTGTGAAGGTTTCTGGTGCTTCAGGTTCTGTTGTGCAACCTCAGTGTAAGCATCTTCATGTGGCGTGACCAGCTCGTCCACTGTGGACCAACACGCTGAGGAACTCCTTCCTGGTCTGTGTGCGTAACGTTCGCCGTGTTGCACAGGACTTTAAATTCCCCTCCGAGCGAACGCGAAGCTTCATTAAGTACGAATACGTTCCGTTTCTGAACTCCTGCGTCAGTGAAGTCGATTAGAAATGAATAATGTTTGATGTTTGAATTGTTCGCAGTATAACGAGGTCATCGTGTCAAAGACTTCTTCGCCGCTCTCGCAAATCACAAGTTAAACAGAAATACTACGTGTGTGTGTGTGTGTGTGTGTGTGTGTGTGTGTGTGTGTGTGTGTGTGTGTGTGTGTGTGTGTGTGTGTGTGTGTGTGTGTGTGTGTGTGTGTGTGTGTGTGTGTGTGAGACCTTTTGAGGAGCATTATTTGTACGTGTCGCTCGAGCCGCTTCATTACCTGCTTGTTCTTTTCTTTTTTTTCAATAAATGAACTATGAATTATAATCTTGTTTCTTTAACGTTATTTTAATGAACGTTATCGTCGTTTGTTTGACTAAATCGCTCGAGTTATTTCCTCTGTCCTGACGATGATTTCTTTACGACTGCGTGACATTCGTTACACTTTGTTTAGAACATTTAACTGATACATTTTTAGTACACTATGATTTGTATATAACTTTATTTTATTTGATTAAATACATGATTCTTTTCATGACATGAAATTATAACATGTTTTTATCACATACTATACAATTACTTTACTTTACTTTGAAATTATATTTACTCCATGTCCTGTGCAATGCATTGTGGGACAGCAGTATCCATCAACCTCAACAAACCCGAAAATATCAGGATGTGTTTTTTGTGCATTTTTTATATTTAGTGTGAATGGAAGAGAAAACGGCCCCAACATTATGAACCTGCACCTGCACAGGTGTGCAGACGCAACATCTCAGATGAAACACTCCGAGAAACTTAGGATTCAAAGTTCAGGAAATGAAGTTTATTTCTCCAACAGATGAAGGTTTCTGGATTTTATATTTATCTTATGTTTAGTGCACAGTGCAGATCGGTTACGTTGCATTTGTCCGGTGAATGTTTGTACATGTTGTGGAGCTCAGAGTTTAAATATTGGAACTACTTTCTACAGAAGAAGTTCAGTGAGGTCTCATTTCATACATCCTTTTATAAATTAATCTAATTAGCATTTAAATTATTAATAAAAAAACAAAGTAAAACGATGATGAAAATTCCTTGAATGCTTTAAATGAAAGATAAAAAAAATAAATAAAAGGCCACAGAGCAGCAACAGAAGCTGTGATTGGCCGGACACATAACAGCCAACAGATTTAAATGTGCGGATTTTAATTAAATGTAATAATCTTTAGATCCAACATCGGTTTCTTTTCTATTTTAACTTTAACTTTTATAATGTATCATTTAAATTACATTAAATTATTTTTTTAATAGCTTAAAAATCAATTTAATAATATTATGGAGCACTTTTTAAAACAATTCAAAGCAGAGTAAATGACACAAGAATAAAAAGATAAAATACTGTATTATATTTAAAGGCTGTTAGAGTTTATAATTATTCTGGTGGCACACGAGACATTTGCACACTAAAAGTTGCTTCTGTCTGATGATGCAGACGCTCCCACAGACCGGCGCTGGAAGGACTGACAGGGATACGACACTAGTGCAATATTATATTTATTTCTTACAGTGAATTTTGGTTGCCATACAAGAAGTCTCGAGGATTTGAGGGGGGTGGGGGGGCAGGGGGAAGGAAGAGTGCAGTTACAGGAAAATTCTCTCTTTTTCATCTCAGTAATTAGTCGACTCTACGATGATTCAGTAGCACAAAATTACAGCAACATAGAAAACATGAACACAAGTCTTTGCACAAAATTACCGAAAGAATCTTAATCAAAGAATAAAATCTATTAATGAGAACAAATTAAGAAAGAAAGAAAATAAAAAAGAAACAGTTACCCAAATGCTGGACGGTGATAAAGGTGATAAAGGTGGGAGTGGACGCGGGTCAGTGAGTCCTACACCTGTGATGCTCTTTAAAGATCTACATCTACAGCTCTACATGTCCACAGAGAACTGGTGACTCAGCTGATCCATGGTAAGGAATCATCGGCCGCCGCTCGTCTGTTCGCTGGACTTATGTATACATATATATAGTTTCCTACCAAGATGGCCTGCACATATATCTTTTTTTAATGTACACATTTTTACTCTTTTCTTTTATACACACTCTAAAGTGAGGTGGTTTCAGGAGATGAGACGTCTGGTCAGGCAGATGGTGGTCGTCAGAAGATACCTGGGATATCTGGTCACTTTATTAGCCGTAATATCTTAAAGGGGACATGTCATGAAACTCTTGTGTATCTGGAGCGCCGACCAGTCGGGAACATATGTGAAGTGCAGAATGTTTCCATCTTTCTTAAAGAGACAGGCGCTCGAACTTCCAGACAGAGAGTGAGTACAGGTATATTCAAACGGACAGTATGAGAACAATAATGTGTTTTCTGAACATAAAACATGTTCGAGTAGAAAACATTATTACAAGTGTAAACCTGAAGGTGAGCACGATATGTCCCCTTTAAGTCTACTTTAGGCAACACTTCGTTAAAACACTGCATCATATGTAACTTTAAAATGGGAAAATAAAACACAAACAAGGAGATTCATTCAGAATAAATATTGCTTCTTACATAACCCATAAGTCTAATAACAATATCCACGTTTTTATCTATATAGTATTTCGTTTTTTTGGCAATCCACGCGTCAGTGTTGAACAGTTTTTGTTCAGATAACCTCTATAAAATGTCGTAGAACTCTATACAAATCTTTAAAAATACTGTGCTTTTCTCCCTCCGACACGTCTGTCTGCTTTAAAATAAGTTACACGTCCAAACAGGAACAGGATTATAGCAGCATTGTCCCGTGCCAGCCTCGGCTAATGTTCACAGAACACAGAGCTTGTGTACATCTCATTTGTCTCCTCGAAAGTTGCACCTACATGAAGCTGCGATTGTGAGAGTGTGATATGAAACCAAATAAGGGTGAACTTGCTCTAAAACGATATATATATATTTCAGACGTTGGGTTACTGTGGAGCACATATCGAAGCACACGTGAGGTGTGCTCTGAAAGAATCTACTTTGAGATAAAGACACGAGCTCCTTTGTGTTGGAGCTGTACAGGTGGTGCAGGTGTAGTGGAGGAAGGGGACGTGAGCTTACTTAAGGCATCCTCTGCAGGATGATGGGGCGAGCGAGTCAGCTCTGGCAACTATAAATCAATCTTCATATTTTTTTTTACTCTAAACCTTTTTTAATAGAGCTATACATATAATCAAATAGACATATTTTAATCCTGTTAAACACTCTTATATACACGTTTCAACACATACTGTACTTCTACTTCTGACCAGCCTGTAATCATTGCTAGCAAACACACACATTTCCAGCTTAATAAATGCTGATTTAGTTTGAAATTGGACCCTTAAAGTAAAGTTTGAAGCGAGTCTCTCCTGCCGTGAGACGTGGAGAAGCTTACAGTCCGGTCCTGTTGCAGAGACTCAAGTTCATCTGCAACAGATCAGAAACGCTTCCTGTCCCTTTCTAATCTCACTCAGGGTTCACGCTGAGCAACATCTGTCAGCTTGTTCTCCGCTTGATGTGGACTTACATAAAACCCTGAAGCCGCAGAATCTCCATCTGCTCTAAAAGATTTCTCGTCCTCTGGCTACAAAGAATGGACCTGCTGATTCATTGTAAGAAAAGCTCGGCCCGTGTCAGCGTGCAGCAGCTTAGTTAACGCGCCGCTGCGTCTCCAGCCTTCCTCACGAGGAGGAAACACTCTGAAGGCTGTTTCGGTGTAAAACAGTATTTTCCTCTGAACAGCTGCTCCAGTTTGGGAGGCTGTTTGGGACCTGGTGGGAGTTGAGCTCGAGTTAGCTTAACGCTAACGACTCTCTTAGTGACTCTTTAATCTTCTCGCTCTTTTTAATTAACAAAGAACAATGTACAAAATGTTCAGGTAGTCATTTAGCGATATAGAAAACACGTCATTTCTCTGGTAAACAGGAGTTTTAGCTCTTTAAATGCCAACCTTTGAGTTTCACGTCTTAACGACGAGGTTGATTATGACTTGTGTTATTTTAAAATTGTTGAAAGCTTAAAAATGCCTCCAAAAAGGGTTCGACGCTGGATTCAAAGTCAATGAGATGCTATCGGACGACAGCCTTAAATAGTTTGACATATTTGAAAATACGTTTTTTAATTTTCTTGGTGAGTTTGATGAGAAGATCGTAACATCTGTCATGTGACGCCAGGAGACGGTTAGCTTAGCTTAGCTGTACTTCCTGTGGGCGCGGCCGCCTCCCCTCACCCCGTCTGAAGTGTTGTGACGTCGTGTAGACGTATGAAAGAAGATTACGTTTTATTTCCAGAAGGTTTTTATTGTTTTCTTTCACTATCATTAAATATTTACACGTCTAACATCCAAATGTAGCATTACGAACATTAGCTAGCTCGTGAAGGTTAGCGAGTGTGTTGCTGAGGTGGACGGGTCTCTGGTTCTCTCTGGATTTGTCCGTTTTAACCATTTTAGTGTCAGAATATTTGGAATATATGTGAAAAATTGGTCCAATATTCACTTGGTATTAAACAGCTAAAACTAAGTTAAGAAAGTAATTTTACTTGCCAATGAATAATTCTATTTCCCTATTTATAAATAAAAATATACTCAATCAATCAATAAAGTTGAGTAAAAAGAAAAATGTTTGATATTTTGGACGAAGCAGAAAGTAAAGCTTTAACTGTTGCCCTGAAGGTGGCGCTGAAGGAAACATTATTATCAAAGTTATGACGATTCATCGATTATTATTATTACTATTATTTGTGACTTTGATGAAATAAGTGGGACAAACTAATAATCGCTCAGTTTCACATTAACATAAGTTATTTATATCAACTTGAACAAAGCTGCTAGCTAGCTCCTAGCAAAGGGGTGCGAACGGTAGCGTCAGTGATAACACACACTGAGAAACTAGAGAAGAAGAAGAAGTGAGCTGCTACCTGCTTCCTGCTTTAATCTAATCGTCTCCAGCTTCATATCCAGAGTTCAGACATTGGGTTCAATCTTCTCTTTGAACTCGCGGCAAGAAAACAAATAAGTGTATTTCACAGAATGTCAAACTGTTCCTTTAAATGCTCTCTCTGAAAACCTCGACTTCTACCACGTACACACGGCGTGCTGATACATTAGCGTCACTGTGGGGCCACATGGACGAGTGTCGACCTGCTAATGGTGAAGTGGAAGGAGATTTGACGATGAAGAAAAGTAAAGAAGAAAAGTAAAGAACAGCTCTAGTTTCCCTCAACTGTGGCCTTCAGGATGTTTCTGGGTCAACCAGTGACACACACACACACACACACACACACACCGCTCAGTTTCCCTGTATGACGAGGTGGACACCGGGTGGGTGTAGACTGGCGAGGGGCCCCCGGGGCCCCTGCTACAGAGATCCTCCTCTGGTGACCACCTCTCTCCACGCTTTGCTCTCTCTCAGGAGAAGAAGGCCATCGCAGTAACGGTGTGTGTTCATGCTTCGGGTGTGAATGTGTGAAGACAGTGTGTATTCTCGTGTGTCAGTGTGTGGCACTGTGCATAAGGTGTGTGTGTGTGTGTGTGTGTGTGTGCATGGACACAAGATATGGTTTAGTATTTATTTAAACATGTCAGCTAATGTTCTTATTTTGACACAAACAAGTGAAAAGCAAAACAAATGGAGTCTATGTCAAATGTTTCTACAACCTTAGATGCACCCAGAAATATAACTCCGGTAGGACTCTAGTGAAGAAATATTATTCTCTGAACAAACTCTAGCAAAGATAGAAAAGGAGCAACGACCAGCTCAGCTGGTTCTTCATGCACCCGCACCGGGGTGTATGGAAAAAGTCTCTAGTATTCCAAAGCAGTTGTGTGAGCACGTGTCTCTGTGTGAAATACACGTCCAGAGGTTTGTTTCCAGTGTTTGAGTGCAAACTATTCCAGAGTGTTTGTGTGTTCTGGTCAGTTCTTCGTACGGGCCTCCTCCACTCTCTCGATGTGACAGAAGCGTTTCTCTTCTCTCCCCCCGACATCCCATGAGCCCCTGATGCTCGGGGCGGTGGGAAGGAAGAAGAGGGCGGACAAGAGCAGAGCACTGAGATGAGGGCGGCGGAGGATGAGAGAGGACAAAAACAGCAAGAGGCAGCATCAGCCTGGACAAAACTTCTACCCAGTTCCACGTCTTGAGATCATGTCCGATGAAGAGATCAGTAACCCCTCCCTGACTGACTCCGCACGTCGCCACCCTGTCTCCTCGGGGCTTATCTGTCCTGCAGCAGCTTGAGGGCCCTCTCGATGTTCATGCGGTGGCCCACCCTCGTCACGCCGAGGTCTATCAGGTCCTCTTTCTGCAGCGACAACAGGTGAGCGCCCTCGATCTCATTGTCCAGGAAGGCGTCCCTGTGCTCCCCCAGGTTGAGGCTCTCCAGCCAGTCCGCCACGTCGTGCTTGCTCCACAGCTCCATGGGTTTGGAGGCGAAGGGCTTTCCCGAGGCCGCCACCGCCTGCATCAGTGTGAGCGGCGACGGGGAGCGCGAGCTCCCGCTGCCGCCGCACGAGGAACTCAGGCTGTAACCGCCGCCGCTGCCCATGGGCGGGGTGGGCAGGCCGAAGACGTCTGTGAGGGTGGGCGACACGGAGGGTGGCAGTGAGGAGCAGGGGGTGAGGGAGGAGCCGGAGTCTGGCGGGCTGCACGGGTGCGTCTGGGATGGGAGGCTGCTGGGAGGCGTGGAGGCGAGGGAAGCAGCGGCAGCGTTGTTACGCATTCCTGAGTCGTCTGTTGGAGGCCTGCGGGGGCAGAGAGGAGACGGCAGGTTAGTCAACACACAACCTCGTACTCAAAGAATCGCTTTGAGTAATTCTGATTCCAGATTCTTAAACGTGAATGTTTTCTGGTTTCTTTAATCCTTTATGGCAATAAACTGAAAATGTTTTTGGCTTTGGAAACTCTGATCGACGTCTTTCACCATCGTATAAACAACAAGAAAACAATCAACAGAAATAATCGAAAATGTTCCCGACAAACTCGTGATTTTCACAACAAACTGTCTCGAACTGAAACAGCTGTTTGTCAAAACAAGTGGGATACTTTGAAACAGCTGACAGCAACGTGACCTTCATGAGATGTGTAATAAACAACAGAAGTATTAAAACGTGTTGAGAATAATGTCGACAGACATTCATCATGTCGTTTATTGATGTAATGCAGCAAAGTGAACAGTAGGGGGCGCCACACGCAAAGGCTTTTGTGTGCAGCAGCTGTTGAAGAGGAAGCTGGTGAAGCAGCCTTTCAGATTTTAATCTCCATCCAGACGTGTTACCTCCCAGTTCACCAGAAATATAACACCAGCATCATTTTATACTTTGATTCATCTGCTCCATTCAAACCTTCAAGTTACATCTTTGTTTTTTATATAATAGATTCATTTAGTATTTTAATACATAAACTAACACGAGATAAAGATGAAATCTGTTTAACATCACTCCTATATGTTGATAAATATATAATATAATCAGTAACCAAAGGTGAAGACACGTCATATATTGATGCTTTGGGTGTTATAATATATATATATATTATATATAATATATATATATTAATAATATTATATATAATAATATAATATATATTATATATTATATATATTATAATAATATATATATATTATAATATAATATATATTATTATAATATAATATATAATATATAATATATTATATATATATATTATATTATAATAAATATATATTATACATTATTATATCATAATATATAATATAATATTATAATATAATATATATTATATTATAAAATATATTATAATATAATATATAATATATTATAATATATTATAATATATTATAATATAATATATAATAATCTGCACCTCGTCGTGAGATTACCATATTTATCTCGTTAATGTAGTGAAAGTGTTTCACTGTTGATGTAATAAACTGTTACAAGCAGCGATTATGTTTATAGGTCACAGGTCGCATTAATAGAACATTTGATCTAATTATTAAAACAGTATTAAAACGATCTTCCCACAAAGATCGAAGGCTTGACCTTGTTGTCACTGAAGAGTCTTCTTCACGTCGGATATTAAATCTCATTTCTTTGCTGATTCATATTTTTATCCTAAAACAAACTGGACCAGTTTGAATCTGAAGCTTAATATGTTTAATGGTTCATCACGTGTGAAAGTGGAACTAAGAGTTCACACTTTATTTAGCGTTTATTTTATATTCTTCAGGGTTCAACAGCATGAAGCAGTAAACTCTCCGTGCTCTCGTCTGGACAATCTGTCACAAGATACATCTGTGGGATGATTAACGGCTCAGATTATAAACTATTATATATATATATATATATATATATATATATATATATATATATATATATATATATATATATATATATATATATTATATAATCTGGTTTTCTTTCTTCTTCAGAAACACAAGATCGTTTTACTTCTTCAGGCGGTTCAGAGGAACAACTCTCTCTTTACTGAAACTGTTTACAACTCAACGTAACCTGTGTGTTTATTTATATATATATATATATATATATATATATATATATATATATATATATATATATGTATACATAAATATATTTATGTATACATATATATATATTTATGTATACATAAACACATCAATGACACACTGTTGCTCTGGCTGACATGTTCCTTCTTCACCATGAACACACACATTGCAGTTTATTTTGCCTCCCACACACACACACACACACACACACACACACCGTCCTGCTGCCACAAATACTCACTACAACACCAAATGTAGATTAATCCGCCACTAAAAATAGTCCCCGCTAAATGCACTGCTTCCTTGTGTTTCCTTGTGTTTCCTTGTGTTTGCTTGTGTTTGCTTGTGTTTCCTTGTGTTTGCTAGTGTTTGCTTGTGTTTCCTTGTGTTTGCTAGTGTTCCCTTATGTTCGCTTGTGTTTGCTTGTGTTACCTTGTGTTTCCTTGTGTTTCCTTGTGTTTGCTAGTGTTACCTTGTGTTTCCTTGTGTTACCTTGTGTTTCCTTGTGTTACCTTGTGTTTCCTTGTGTTACCTTGTGTTTGCTTGTGTTTGCTTGTGTTTCCTTGTGTTACCTTGTGTTTGCTTGTGTTTCCTTGTGTTACCTTGTGTTTCCTTGTGTTTCCTTGTGT